>NC_143039.1:28062500-28302500 GCF_057628025.1 Oncorhynchus mykiss
CAGCTAGCGTTGCTCCACCCGGGAGGTCGGAGGATTGATTTTAAACATCGTTTGGCATGTTTCTACTAACTTTTATTGTACTTTTTTAAACATTTTGCCTGCACCTTGAGCATTCGGATTACTGGACAAAACACTCAAACAAAAATGAGGTTTTTGGTCATAAAGAGGGACATTATCGAACAAAACAAACATTTATTGTCTAACATGGAGACCTGGAAGTGCCACCAGATGAAGATCATCAAAGGTAAGTGATTAATTTGAATGCTATTTCTGACTTTTGTGACACCTCTCCTTGGTAGGAAAATGGCTGTATGTTTTTCTGTGGCTAGGTGCCGACCTAACATAATCGCAAAGTGTGCTTTCGCCGTAAAGCATCTTTGAAATCTGACACAGCAGTTGCATTAAGGAGAAGTTTATCTTTATTTGTATGTTTAACTCTTGTATCGTTTATCAATGTTTATGATGAGTATTTCTGTAATTTGATGTGGCTCTCTGCACTTCACCAGATGTTTGTTTGAGACAATGCATTTCTGAACATAACGCGCCGATGTAAACTGAGATTTTTGGATATAAATATGAACTTTATCGAACAAAACATACATGAATTGTGTAACATGAAGTCCTATGAGTGCCATCTGATGAAGATCATCAAAGGTTAGTGATTAATTTAATTGCTATTTCTGATTCTTGCAAGCCCTCTCCTTGGCTGGAAAATGGCTGTATGGTTTTCTGTGACTAGGTGCTGACCTAACATAATCGCATGGTGTGCTTTCGCAGTAAAGCCTTTTTGATATCGGACACTGTGGTTGGATTTACAAGAAGTTTATCTTTAAAATGGTGTATAATACTTTTATGTTTGAGGAATTTTATGGGATTTCTGTTGTTTTGAATTTGGCGCCCTGCAATTTCTCTGGTACCAGAGAGGTTAACCATTTCACATGACCGACGTGACATTTGAGAATAAATAAAATAATCTGGAAATTCAACTGCTGTATATAGGTTGTTACTTAAACCACAACAACAACTAGGAGTAATGACGTGTGTGTGTGTGGGAGTGTGTGAGTGTGTGAGTGTGTGAGTGAGTGAGTGAGTGAGTGAGTGAGTGAGTGAGTGAAACACACAGTGAGCTTTCAACATGTCCATCATTCCACTGAGCCTTTCCCCACCCACTGTCTCTCTCTCGCTTTCTGTCCCTCCCCCCCTCCCTCCCTCCCTCCCTCCCTCCCTCCCTCCCTCCCTCCCTCCCTCCCTCCCTCCCTCCCTCCCTCATTCACACACACACACACACACACACACACACACACACAGAAGCACCTCAACATGACCCCAATGTCACACACTCAAGCATTATCTCACTCAGGTCATGTCCTCTGCCTTCACACGTGTAAATAATTTAAATGGAGTGAAACAGGGAAATGTGTATTTGTGGATGATTTACCATTACAGAAACATACATCTGAGAACCTTTTTAAATACTGCACCTTTTTGGATGGAGAATACTGCACATTCCCCACGACTACTCTGTACAGACAGCGTTATCAGTTTCAGTGGAAAAGGGAAAACCCACAATGCAGCCACTCAGCAACTTCTCCTATCACAGTAATGGAAACACTGTTTGTGTATCTAGGGTTGTTCATTTTCTACCTCGGATGGTACTCAATTCCCAGAGTAGATTTGATCCCACACAGGACAATACAGTACATTCTCAGCACACAAGCTCATCTTCAGATTTCTCTCTCAAACACACGTAACCAATATCACATTCTGTATCTACTATGTGGATTTGAAGAAATTCTTTGAAAGTTGTGAAACCTGATTTCTGATGGAATAAAAGTCCTGGAGGAGGCGGTAAGGCAGTGCGTAATACTACAGTCATGGACTACTTACAGAGGCTGGGTTCTTGAGTTGAGGCCATGTTCTCACCAGGTGATGGGTCACTCTTCTGGTCCAGCTGGTAGCTACTGGCTGGGGCTCTTCTAGATGTGCTGGACTGTACGGCTCTTACTTCCTGGTTAGGGAAAGAGAGAGAGGGAGGAAGGGAGAGAGAGGAGGGGGAGGTGAGTGTATTATCAGAGGAAGCACCTGTGCTTTCCCAGAAGGGGGTGGAGATTGAGGTACAGGTCATAGCTCAATATGCACACACACACATGACCATACACACACACACACACACACACACAAACACACACACAGTACCAGTCTGAAAAATGATCCACCCAGTGAGTGTTAGGTGTCATTGAACCCCTGGACACCAGTGGAACATTATCGATGGTAGCGAGGATGTCTGTGTCTGTTGACTGGATGGCAAACAAACCTCTGAACTTACAGCGCAAACACTGACGACCTTGACTGGAATGTGCAAAACAGGCATCGACTGGAAAGTTACAGCAAACAAAACACTCCAGTGAATTTTAATTGGCAAACTCTTAGTGTGTGTAGCAGCTTAAGGCTACACCCTTCAATAAGAACTGTAGGTTACACAACTACTGTGTTAGACCAAATGCAATGTTATAATGCCAAATGTTGTTAGTGGCATATCCTCGAGGCATATAACTTGTGTTTCCTGAAGTGGTTTTTTTTGTTGGTCAAATGTAGAAACTAGTAGACAAAGCACGCCTCGTTTTCTTGCAAATCAGTACTGTCTGGAACAAACACACCTGTGTGTTGTTTTCCAAGAACTATTTGCAAATCAAATGTGTTTCCTGTGGTATTTCATCTACAGCTTCCCAGCGGGACCTGGGGAAGAGTGACAACAAGGAAACAACAACACATGGACACAACAGACAATGCTCCCAAACACCTGCCACAATCAGAGAAACGCACCCGAGACAAATCTAGGACACACACACACACACAAAGAGACAATGTATTTGGAGGGCATGTCCATGAGAGGAACAGCTTGTGCGGTGTGTCGAGGTCACAGGTCCCAAAACAGAGTTAACCTGTGGTCTGGGTTCTTCGATTGACTGAATGTGGGATTTTAGTCCCTCACACTTCAAGCTTTGTCAACAGCAGTACAGCAGTAAACACCATGTAGCTGAACACTCCATTCTGTAAATCTCGAACCACTCCTCTCCTCAGGAACAAGCTACCAGCCTCCCACTGGATCGTGATACCATTTCTGTTGACGTCTCCCGTTTTTTGAATAACAGTAAGTCTATGGCAGCGCTTGTGTGTTGCTCCGGAGATGTTTAAAAGCGTCGTTAGCGGCAATAGAACTGATGTTTGAACAGCATTTGTGTCTGTGAAGTAGGGATTGTGTCATACCCTGGTCAAAGTATTTTGTGTTTATCTTTATTTATTTGGTCAGGCCAGGGTGTGGCATGGGTTTTTGTATGTGGTGTGTATGTATGGGGATTGTAGCTAGTGGGGTGTTCTAGCTAAGTCTATGGCTGTCTGAAGTGGTTCTCAATCAGAGGCAGGTGTTTATCGTTGTCTCTGATTGGGAACCATATTTAGGCAGCCATATTCTTTGAGTTTGTCGTGGGTGATTGTCCTTAGTGTCCTGATGTCATTGTTCTGTGTTAGGTTACACAAGTATAGGCTGTTTCGGTTTTCGTTAAGTTTATTGTTTTGGTAGTGTTTGTGTTTAGTGTGTTACTTCATTAAACATGGATTGCAATAGACACGCCGCATTTTGGTCCGACTCTCCTTCTCATCAAGAAAACCGTTACAGAATCACCCACCACAAAAGGACCAAGCAGCGTGTCAACAGGCAGGAGCAGCGCGAGGAGATGCGCAATAAGGATTTCTGGACATGGGAGGAAATCCTCGACGGGAGAGGACCCTGGGCTAAACCAGGGGAGTGTAGCCGCACCAAGGTGCAGCAGGAGAAGGAACAGAGGCAGCAGCAGCAGGAGCAGCAGCAGCTGCAGTGGGAGAGGCTGCACCACCTGGAGAAATGGACATGGGAGGAAGAACTGGACGGTAAAGGACCCTGGGCTCAGCCTGGAGAATATTGCCGCCCCAAGGAAGAACTGGAGGCTGTGAAAGCTGAGAGGCGCAGATATGAGGAGGCAGCTCGACGTAGCGGATGGAAGCCTGAGAGGCAGCCCCAAAAATTTCTTGGGGGGGGGCTAACAGGGAGTATGGCTACGCCAGGTAGGAGACCTGGGCAGACTCCCTGTGCTTACCGGGGGGCTAGAGAGACCGGACAGGCACCGTGTTATGCAGTGGTGCGCACGGTGTCTCCAGTGCGGGTGCATAGCCCGGTGCGGTATATTCCAGCTCCGCGTGTCGGCCGGGCTAGATTGAGCGTCGAGCCTAATGCCATGAAGCCGGCTCTACGCAGCTGGTCCCCAGTGCGTCTCCTTGGGCCGGCTTACATGGCACCAGCCTTGCGCTCGGTGTCTCCGGTTCGCCTGCATAGCCCAGTGCGGGCTATTCCACCTCGCCGCACTGGCAGGGCGACCGTGAGCATTCAACCAGGTAAGGTTGGGCAGGCTCGGTGCTCAAGAGCTCCAGTGCGCCTGCACGGTCCGGTCTACCCAGTACCACCTCCACACCCCAGCCCTCCGGTAGCAGCTCCCCGCACCAGGCTTCCTGTGCGTGTCCTCGGCCCAGTACCACCAGTGCCAGCACCACGCATCAGGCCTACAGTGCGCCTCGCCTGTCCAGCGCTGTCGGAGCCCTCCTCCTCTCCAGCGCTGTCGGAGTCTCCCGCCTGTTTTGCGCTGTTAGAGCCTTCCTTCTCTACAGCGCTGCCGGAGTCTCCCGCCTGTTCAGAACTGCCAGTTAGCATAGAGCTGCCAGTTAGCATAGAGCTGCCAGTTAGCATAGAGCTGCCAGTTAGCATAGAGCTGCCAGTTAGCATAGAGCTGCCAGTTAGCATAGAGCTGCCAGTCTGCAAGGAGCTGCCAGTCTGCAAGGAGCTGCCAGTCTGCAAGGAGCTGCCAGTCTGCAAGGAGCTGCCAGTCTGCAAGGAGCCGCCAAAGCTGCCAGTCTGCAAGGAGCCGCCAGAGCTGCCAGTCTGCAAGGAGCCGCCAGAGCCGCCAGTTAGCATGGAGCAGCCAGGGCCGCCAGTCAGCATGGAGCAGCCAGGGCCGCCAGTCAGCATGGAGCAGCCAGAGCTGCCAGTCAGCATGGAGCAGCCAGAGCTGCCAGTCAGCATGGAGCAGCCAGAGCTGCCAGTCAGCATGGAGCAGCCAGAGCTGCCAGTCAGCATGGAGCAGCCAGAGCTGCCAGTCAGCATGGAGCAGCCAGAGCTGTCAGTCAGCATGGAGCAGCCAGTCAGCATGGAGCAGCCAGAGCTGCCAGTCGACCAGACTCTTCCAGATCTGCCAGTCGACCAGACTCTTCCAGATCTGCCAGTCGACCAGACTCTTCCAGATCTGCCAGTCGACCAGACTCTTCCAGATCTGCCAGTCGACCAGACTCTTCCAGATCTGCCAGTCGACCAGACTCTTCCAGATCTGCCAGTCGACCAGACTCTTCCAGATCTGCCAGTCAGCCAGGATCTGCCAGTCAGCCAGGATCTGCCGAAACCACCAGCCAGCCTGGATCTGGTAGATTCATCAACCTGCCTGAGCTTCCTCTCACTCCTGAGCTTCCTCTCACTCCTGAGCTTCCCCTCAGTCCCGAGCTGCCTCAGTCCCGAGCTGCCCCTCAGTCCCGATCTGCTCCTCAGTCCAGTGGGGTTCTGGGTGAGGACTACTAGGCCATGGTCGGCGGCGAGGGTGGACTATCCAGGGACGCGAGGAGAAGGGACTAAGACATTGATTGAGTGGGGTCCACGTCCCGCGCCGGAGCCGCCACCATGGACAGACGCCCACCCGGACCCTCCCTATTGTTTTGAGGTGCGTTCGGGAGTCCGCACCTTAGGGGGGGGGTTCTGTCACACCCTGGTCAAAGTATTTTGTGTTTATCTTTATTTATTTGGTCAGGCCAGGGTGTGGCATGGGTTTTTGTATGTGGTGTGTATGTATGGGGATTGTAGCTAGTGGGGTGTTCTAGCTAAGTCTATGGCTGTCTGAAGTGGTTCTCAATCAGAGGCAGGTGTTTATCGTTGTCTCTGATTGGGAACCATATTTAGGCAGCCATATTCTTTGAGTTTGTCGTGGGTGATTGTCCTTAGTGTCCTGATGTCATTGTTCTGTGTTAGGTTACACAAGTATAGGCTGTTTCGGTTTTCGTTAAGTTTATTGTTTTGGTAGTGTTTGTGTTTAGTGTGTTACTTCATTAAACATGGATTGCAATAGACACGCCGCATTTTGGTCCGACTCTCCTTCTCATCAAGAAAACCGTTACAGATTGACGGTATAGAGAAGACTGTGTGCTAATCTCGAGACGAGGGTTCCATTCAATCTAATCCACAAGGGGATTTTGGAGTTAAATCACCTGTAAATAATAATGCTCCACTGCAAACATGTTGGCACAGTGAGTTTATTTCACTGTTGAAAAGAATCCAGTTGCACATTGTATCACAGCAAGCAAGTGGTGTATTCTAATTGATTTCATTGGATATGGCCCGCAGTCATGTTACCGGGCAGACTGGGCTCGATCCCCCTCTATGTCTATTCAGCTCTGAGGTCAGATGTCAACAAACAGGGCAGGATGTAGAACATATTTATCAGTGGAGTGAGCATTTACATCACATAATATAGGCAGCAATTATATGACACATTTCTAAACAAAACATGTCATATCTCTACTGTGTATACGTATATACACATAAGTTCATTCAGCAGTATCTTCATGTATTTCCTCACCCATTCCCATTAAAATAGATCAAATGTTTTCTGCTTTTCTCCTCTATCATGCCACAGCATTTCCATTTCTGAAGAGGAATGGGGTCAGAGAAGACACAGACAGGAGGCCATTTCCCAGGGATACTAGTTAGCCAGATCCTATCCTCCATATGTTCCCGTTGGCCCTGCCACAGATTCCCCGTCAGCCTTCCCATCCAGCCTGGGGAATTACTTCCCCTTACGCTCCCCTTGACAGACTGACATCATTAATAAGGTACGTGCTTCAGGAAATCTACCAGCCTCAGAGACAATACGCAGGAAAAATAAATTGCCCTTTTAAGGGTGTCTCAGTAATGAAATCAATGCCACCCGTCCATGACATTAATGCTGATGTGACAGCGTGCACAGTAAAATGCCGGTCGGACACGTGTCAGGGGAAACCATGGCGATGACATCAGTTTATTATATGGAGCTGCAGATTAGGAAGTGACATCGCGACCTGTTGTTTTCTGTCACCTGGGGGTGCACTCATACACAACCATGCCTATTAAAACCTAGTAAAGAACATCATACAGTAACTATAGGTGATCTCTCTCTCTCGTGCTCTGTGTCCGCATAGAAAAGGGAGTTCTGGCTGAGATGACGGACTAGAAGGGGTTGCTGAGGGAAATGGCAGCTCATATGTGACTGACTCACCACTTGGAGGGATGCTTTGTTTCTAATGATGCACACACAGACGCACATATACACACCACCAAGCCTGATTGCTCCTGGCTAGGAGGTCTAATGTTGTGAAAGCTGCCTTATTGCTTTCCTGGCACAACATGAAGTGACATGAAGATGACTCATCAGGACCCACAGTTGATAGTCAAGACAGAGACATACCAGTAGGCTGTAGGAGGCATCTGCCTTGCTGCTGGTGGAGAACATCTCATGTTTCTTCACTCGCCTTAAATCAATCCAATACTTTGTTAATCAATCAAATGTTCTGAGTCACAGCGTCACAAAACTTGCTTAACCTGAGCACGCACTGTACCTGAACAAGTTTGATTTCACGTTCTCCTCCTCTTTAGTGAAGTAACAGCTTTAGTTTCTGGTTTGGAAGCTTTTGCTGAAACAGCAGATACTTCCTGTCTTTGAAGGTCACCCAGAAGCACTTAACAGACTCCAGAGTGTCTCATCCAAACCTTGGCAAGAGCTTCTCTTTCCATCTGAGTTGTTTGTTTGCATCCAATGCCATTAGCTCTCCTCACAGTCCAAAACGTTTGCTGTGAAAAATATTGTACAGTACAATTATCTGTTGACTCCCCATTTTTAGGAAACACAGGCCACTGAGATCCACCCACTTATATTTCAAGCACTCTCAATCCAACACATCACAAAAGAGTTGCAGCGAGGATAGAAAGATAGAGATGAGAGCGGGGAGAGCAAGAGATAAAGGGGGATACCTAGCCAGTTTTACAACTGAATGCATTCAACTGTAAGAGATAGTGAAGATAGCTGGCAGTAGAAAGTGTCATGACGTTGACCTGGGGGAAGGTTTATGACAGTCATAAATACATCTTCCCCCCTTTTTCCTCTCTCTACCCTACTGATGTTACATTTGCAAAACCCTTGGTTAACATAGAGATTCTGGGAACATCAGAAGGTGGGGGGAAATGAACAATATTCTGGTAATCTGACCAATTGAACATATGCGGTGGTACTTAATGAATATGATGTCAGTTCGGTTGTCATCTGAGAAATTCTCATCAATGATAAGATGACATAAACTCTACAGTGGAAAGTCTACACATCAGAGTTATCGGATTCACATGGAATTGTTGTTCAATTTAAATGTCTGAATAGGAAATTATCCGTGATGGGATGAAATGTGATTTTAGCTTCTAAAATGTGAGATTTGGGTTTTCATAAGGGCTCTGCTCAATCAGTGGCCCGCCCCTGTGAAGGGACATGGGCTATAAAACTTTTCAGACACACCCTCCTCTCCCTTCCTATATAAAGCCTTGACGACAATATAACCTCCTGTTCCGAGGATGTGGGGACGACGGTCCAATGTCAGAATGGTTCAGATAATAACTACAGAACGAAGCCAACATCAGTGTGAGCTTTGGTTGCGAATGGTATGAACTTTGAACTCTTATTCACTACAGAAGTGATACCTACTAGCCGTTGAGTTAGCAACAGCCGCTGCAGGGTTAGGAAGGAACAGACAGAGTATCCCGTCTATCACACAACAACGTTACTACAATGTATCCAATTAACCACCAGAGACATTCTTCAAAGGACTCGGTTGGGCAACACGGTCTTCCATCTACCGCCAACCTACCGAAGCGCAGCTCAGAGTAAATATTTATTGCATTTTCCTTTTCCAAATGGGCGGTAATTTAGAATGCACAAGATACTGTATTTACGATAGCACAGCTTCACCCTTTGTTCCTCAGTCTTCCCGCTCTTTCACTCTAACCCAGCCCTTTTCTTTTGTGTAACAAGCTGTCATATCTGTTCCGCCCGCTAGGGACATTTTCCTTTATGACGTAATTTGTAATCAAGTTATGATTGAATTATGTGTATGTGTAATTGTGTGTGATTAGTTAGGTATTTAGTAAATAAATAATTAAACCCAATTTTGTATTGCTGATTCAACTTGTTAGCCAGGGTTCGTGCAGATAACCAAGAATTTACAACTTTCAGATGAGACTGAATTAAGAGGACGATTAATATTGACTGCTATTGATGTAAAATACTACTAGGTCTTTAAGAGTTTATTCGGAAGATAACAGCTCTATAAATATTATTTTGTGGTGCCCGACTCTCTAGTTAATTACATTTACATGATTAGCTCAATCAGGTAATATTAATTACGGAGAAATTATTTTATAGAATAGCATGTCATATCACTTAATCCGGCATAGCCAAAGACACGACAAAAGCCTAAATAGTATATTTGACCTTTCAGTTTCCCTATCAAATCTAAACATTTCAAGCAGACAATTAACAACAATGACAAATGGTTTGAGGCAAAAACCTAAGAAAGAAATTGGGAAACCTATCCAACCAAAAACATAGAGATCCAGAAAACCAGAGCCTACGATTTCACTATGGTGAATCACCAAAACAATACAGAGTACTGATCGCCTCAATCCACAAAAGTGGAGACAAATTCAACCCCAATAACTACCATGGGAAATGCGTCAACAGCAACCTTGGGAAAATCCTATGCATCATCATTAACAGCAGACTCGTACATTTCCTCAGTGAAAACAATGTACTAAGCAAATGTCGAATGGGCTTTTTACTAAATTACCGTACGACAGAACATACATTCACCCTGCACACCCTAATTGACAAACAAACAAAACAAAACAAAGACAAAGTCTTCTCATGTTTTGTTGATTTCCAAAAATCGTTTGACTCAATTTGGCATGAAGGTCTGCTATACAGTTACAAAAAATCTGATATATAATAACAAAACAGTGTTGGGAGGAAAACATAATATCCGTGTACACAAACAACAAATGTCCAAAAAAACACACATTTCTATCACGACTTCCGCCGAAGTCGGTTCCTCTCCTTGTTCGGGCGGCGCTCGGCGGTTGGCGTCGCATGTCTTCCAGCCATCATCGATCCACTTTACATTTTCCTTTTGTTTTGTCTTGTCTTCCCACACACCTGGTCTCATTTCCCTCATTACATGTTGTGTATTTAACCCTCTGTTTCCCCAATGTCTTTGTGCGGAATTGTTTATTGTAAGTGCATGTGCACGTTTTCTCTGGTGCGTGAAGGGTTTTGTACCCATTTGTTTGTTGTTCTGGTTACCGGTGGTTTTATTAATAAACTGCTCCGTTGATTACCCAGTTTTGCTCTCCTGCGCCTGACTTCCCTGCCGCCTGTTACGCACTCCCTTACAATTTCTTTCAAAAGGGCCGTGAGGTGAGACAGGGATGCAACTTCAGCCCCTCCGTCTTCAACACACACACACATATATATTTTAAATTTTTTAATTTATTTATTTCACCTTTATTTAACCAGGTAGGCTAGTTGAGAACAAGTTCTCATTTGCAACTGCGACCTGGCCAAGATAAAGCATAGCAGTGTGAACAGACAACACAAAGTTACACATGGAGTAAACAATGAACAAGTCAATAACACAGTAGAAAAAAAGAGAGTCTATATACATTGTGTGCAAAAGGCATGAGGAGGTAGGCGAATAATTACAATTTTGCAGATTAACACTGGAGTGATAAATGATCAGATGGTCATGTACAGGTAGAGATATTGGTGTGCAAAAGAGCAGAAAAGTAAATAAATATAAACAGTATGGGGATGAGGTAGGTAAAATTGGGTGGGCTATTTACCGATAGACTATGTACAGCTGCAGCGATCAGTTAGCTGCTCAGATAGCAGATCTTTAAAGTTGGTGAGGGAGATAAAAGTCTCCAACTTCAGCGATTTTTGCAATTCGTTCCAGTCACAGGCAGCAGAGAACTGGAACGAAAGGCGGCCAAATGAGGTGTTGGCTTTAGGGATGATCAGTGAGATACACCTGCTGGAGCGTGTGCTAGGGGTGGGTGTTGCCATCGTGACCAGTGAACTGAGATAAGGCGGAGCTTTACCTAGCATGGACTTGTAGATGACCTGGAGCCAGTGGGTCTGGCGACGAATATGTAGCGAGGGCCAGCCGACTAGAGCCCAGTGGTGGGTGGTATAAGGTGCTTTAGTAACAAAACGGATGGCACTGTGATAAACTGCATCCAGTTTGCTGAGTAGAGTATTGGAAGCAATTTTGTAGATGACATCCCCGAAGTCGAGGATCGGTAGTATAGTCAGTTTTACTAGGGTAAGTTTGGCGGCGTGAGTGAAGGAGGCTTTGTTTCGGAATAGAAAGCCGACTCTAGATTTGATTTTAGATTGGAGATGTTTGATATGAGTCTGGAAGGAGAGTTTACAGTCTAGCCAGACACCTAGGTACTTATAGATGTCCACATATATATATCAACGAATTGGCAAGGGCACTAGAACAGACTGGAGCACCCCCCCTCCCCCTACTAGAATCTGAAGTCAAATGTCTACTGTTTGCTGATGATCTAGTGCTTCTGTCCCCAAACACCAAATAAGACTCTGCATGCAGAATTCTATACAATTATAATCTGTGTACAACGTAAAACATCAAATAATGCTTGCACAGCAGAATTAGGCCAAAACTAGCTAATTATCAAAATCCAGAAAAGAGACTTCTGTAACCTTCTAAAAGGAAGCGATTCCCAAACCTTCCATAACAAAGACATCACCTACAGAAGGATTAACATAGAGAAGAGTTCCCTAAGCAAGCTGGTCCTGGGGCTCCTTCACAAACATAAACAGACCCACAGAGCCCCAGGACATCAACAGGAACACAATTAGACCCTACCAAATCACCAGAAAACAAAAACATAATTACTTGACACATTTGAAAGAATTAACAAAAAACAAACAAAGCAAACTGGAATGCTATTTTGACTATGTATAGACTCAGTGAGCACACCCTTGCTATTGAGACAGGAACTCCCATAGGCAGAGCTGGCTCTCAAGAGAATACGGGCTATGTGCAGACTGCCCCAAAATGTGGTGGAAACTGAGCTGCATTTCCTAACCTCCTGCCAAATGTGTGAGACACACTTTTCTCTCAGATTACACAGATCCACAAAGAATTTGAAAATAAATCCAATTTTGATGAACTCACATATCTATTGGGTGAAATACGACAGTGTGCCATCACAGCAGCAATATTTGTGACCTGTTGCCACAAGAAAAGGGCGACTAGTGAAAAACATAAATATGGGTTGTATTTACAATGGTGTTTGTTCGTTTATTTTCCCTTTTGTACTTTAACTATTGGCACATCGTTATAACACTGTACGTAGACATAATATGATTTTTGAGATCTCTATTCTTTTGAAACCTTTGTGAGTGTAATATTTATTGTTAATTTCTGATTGCATTCAACTTTTGTTCATTGTCTATTTAACATATGTTTCCGAAGCCAATAAAGCCATTTGAATTGAACTGAGAGAGAGGTAGAGAGAGGGATACAGAGAGAGACAGAAAGGGAGCAAGAGAGAGAAAACAAAGAGTGAGAGAGGAGACATACAGACAGGCACATAGTGGAGAGAAAGAGAGAGGCTGAGTAGAGAGAAAGTGTTGTGATGGAGTGGGCCCAGCTTGGCTGTGGCGTCTCCAAGCAGGTTTGAGATGATTAGGAGCCTCTGTCTCGCTGGGCCAGCTGACACACACAGAGGAGCTAAACAGTACTGTGTGCCAGATGGCCAGACGGCCAGACAGACAGGCTGCAGAAGTGTCATATGTTGTATGGGTGGAGAGGACATTCTAGGCACCAGGCTTTATTGTTGTAAACACCTCTCACTCTAACACACTCATCACAACACAGTACATAAAACCCAGAAAAGCCACAGCTACAGTTGGGGGATTAGGGATGATGTAACACTCCTCTGAGTGTAGGCTACTTTGCACTGGATTTATGGAGGGTGTAGGAAGTACTCTGGAAAAAAATTGTCAATGTTGATATAACATGCATAATCATTTTTTCCACTGAACATTTCTGAGAGAGACAGAGAGTCGGAAACTACAGAGAGTCAACATGAAAAAAAGAGTGTGGTTCTGAAATGTGCTCATCATGCTTCACCATAGATGGGACTTGTTTATGACGTACAGTGGCCTGCTTGTTAACTCCCCAGAACCAACATCACTCTCTCTCTCTCTCTCTCTCTCTCTCTTTCTTTCTCTCTTTCTCTCTCACCCACTCTCGCTCTCTCTCTTGCTCACTCTCTCTCTCGCTAATTCTCTCTCTCTCACTCTCTCTCAATTTCAATTGGGAAACATATGTTAACATTGCCAAAGCAAGGGATCTAGATAATAAACAAAACCCCATTCAGCTAGCAGAAACCCTCGCCAACAGCCAATGAAATTGCAGGGCGCCAAATAGCAAAGCACAAATAGAGATAAAATGAATCACTAACCTTTGATGATCTTCATCAGATGACACTCATAGGACTTCATGTTACACAATACATGTATGTTTTGTTCGATAAAGTTCATATTTATGTCCAAAAATCTCATTTTACATTGGTGTGTAGTTCCAAAACATGTAGTGCTTTTGCAGAGAGCCACATCAATTTACAGAAATGCAGTTGATGACAATACATGTGTTATACATGGAAATATAGATAAACTTCTCCTTAATGCAACAGCTGTGTCAGATTTCAAAAAAACTTTACGGAAAAATAATAATCTGAGTACGGCGCTCAGAGCCCAAAACAGCCCAAAGAAATATCCGCCATGTTGCGCAGTCAACATTAGTCAGAAATAGCATTATAAATATTCACTTACCTTTGATGATCTTCATCAGAATGCACTCCCAGGAATCCCAGTTCCACAATAAATTTAGATTTGTTCGATAAAGTTCATAATTTATGTCCAAATAGCTTCTTTTGTTACGGCGTTTCGTAAACAAATCCAAAAGCGCGTTCAGTTCCAGCCAAACGTCGTGCGAAAAGTTCAAAAAGTTATATTACAGGTCGTAGAAACGTGTCAAACTAAGTATAGAATCAATCTTTAGGATCATAAATGTTCAATAATGTTCCAACCGGAGAATTCCATTGTCTGTAGAAAAGCAATGGAACGAGAGCTACCTCTCATGTGAAATGCGCGTGACTGAGATTGAGGCTGCTGCCAGACTTCTGACTCAATCAGCTCTCATTCGGCCCTCCTTCACAGTAGAAGCCTGAAACAATGTTCTAAAGACGGTTGACATCTAGTGGAAGCCTTAGGAAGTGCAAAATGACCCATATCCCACTGTGTATTCGATAGGGGCTGAGTTCAAAAACTACAAACCTCAGATTTCCCACTTCCTGTTTGGATTTCTTCTCAGGTTTTGGCCTGCCATATGAGTTATGTTATGCTCACAGCCATCATTCAAACAGTTTTAGAAACTTCAGCGTGTTTTCTATCCAATACTAATAATAATATGCATATGTTAGCATCTGGGACTGAGTAGGGGGCAGTTTACTCTGGGCGTGCTTTTCATCCAAAAGTGAAAATGCTGCCCCCTATCCCAAAGAAGTTTTAACAGTTAACATTACACTCACAAAAGTTCCAAAAGAATAAAGACATTACAAATGTAATATTATGTGCAAATAGTTAAAGTACAAAATAAAAAATAAATAAACATAAATATGAGTTGTATTTACAATGGTTTTTGTTCTTCACTAGTTGTGTCACGTTCGTCATAAGGATCGGACCAAGGCATCGCGTGGTATGCGTACATTCTCTTTTAATGAATGAACCACTTAACAAAAACAACAAAACCAATGAACGAAACGTGAAGCTATACGAATAGTGCAGACAGGCAACTAAACATAGACAAGATCCCACAACACAAGTGAAGAAATGGCTACCTAAATATGATCCCCAATCAGAGACAACGATAAACAGCTGTCTCTGATTGGAACCATATCAGGCCAACATAGACGTACAAAACCCCCTAGACATACAAAAACCCTAGACATACAGAACCTAGAGTACCCACCCTAGTCACACCCTGACCTAACCAAAATATATAGAAAAACAGAGATATCTAAGGTCAGGGCGTGACAGTACCCCCCCCCCCCCCCCTCCCCCCAAAGGTGCGGACTTCCGGCCGCAAACCTGAACCTATAGGGGAGGGTCCGGGTGGGCATTCACCCTTGCTGGCGGCTCCGGTTCTGGACGCAGCCCCTCCTCCTTACGCTGATCCCTCCGCTTCTGTTGAACCGGACCGTGGATCATCGCCGGAGACTCTGGACTGCAGCTCGTCGCTGAAGACTCTAGACTGCAGCTCGTCGCTGGAGGCCCCGGACTGGGGATCGTCGCTGGAGGCCCCGGACTGGGGACCGTCGCCAGAAGTTCTGGACTGGGAACTGTTGCCGGAAGCTCTGGACTGGGAACTGTTGCCGGAAGCTCTGGACTGTGGAGGCACACTGGAGGCCTGATGCGTGGTGCCGGCAATGGTGGTACCAGGCTGGTGACACGCACCTCAGGGCGAGTGCGGGGAGGAGGCACAGGATGTACTGGACTGTGGATGCACACTGGAGACCTGATGCGGGGGACCGGTACATGTGAACAGGACACACCTGACTGGGAAAGTGCACTTGAGGGAGAGTTGGCACAGGACGCACTGGGTTGTGAAGGAACGATGGAGACCTGGTGTGTATAGCCGGCATCAATTGCTCCGGAACTTTAACACACGTTTCAGGATGAGTACGGGGAGCTGACTCAGTGGCACCAAACTGACAACACGTTCCTTTATTCCAAATCCGTGCGTCCTCCACCAACTCAACAACTCCCCCATTTCTCTCTCCTCTGAGTACTCCTTCTTCTCCCAGACTGGCTCTGGTTTACTCCTCGGCTCCGCCGACTGCTCCATGTGCCTCCCCCCAAGAATGGGCTTAACTCCTCGTATCGACGCTGTTCCTCTCTCGCTGCCTCTATCTCCTCCTTCGGATGGCGATACTCCCCGGCCTGCGTCCAGGGTCCTTTTCCAAGTCCAGGCCTCCTCGCCATGCTGTTTGGTCCATTTGTGGCGGGATCTTCTGTCATGTTCGTCATAAGGATCGGACCAAGGCGCAGCGTGGTATGCGTACATTCTCTTTTAATGAATGAACCACTTAACAAAACCAACGAACGAAACGTGAAGCTATATGAATAGTGCAGACAGGCAACTAAACATAGACAAGATCCCACAACACAAATGAGGAAAATGACTACTTAAATATGATTGGAACCATATGAGGCCAACATAGACATACAAAAAACCCTAGACATACAAAAACTAGAGTACCCACCCTAGTCACACCCTGACCTAACCAAAATATATAGAAAAACAGAGATATCTAAGGTCAGGGCGTGACAGGTTGCCCTTTTCTTATGGCAACAGGTCACAAATTTTGCTGCTGTGATGTCCCACTGGTATTTCACCCAATAGATATGGGAGTTTAACAAACTCGGGTTTGTTTTCTAATTCATTGTGTATCTGTGTAATCTGAGGAAAATATGTCTCTAATATCATACATTGGGCAGTTTAGGAAGTGCAGCTCAGTTTTCACCTAATTTTGTGGGCAGTGTGCACATAGCCTGTCTTCTCTTTGAGAGCCAGGTCTGCTTACGGCGACCTTTCTCAATAGCAAGGCTATGCTCACTGAGTCTGTACATAGTCAAACGCTTTCCTTACGTTTGGGTCAGTTACAGTGGTCAGGCATTCTGCTACTGTGTACTCTCTGTTAAGGACCAAATAGCATTCTAGTTTGCTCTGTTTTTTTGTTAATTCTTTCCAATGTGTCTCTCTCTCTCATTCTCTCTCGTTCATTCTCTCTCTCTCTCTCTGACTAGGCCATTCTCTCTGTCTCATCCCACTGGGCCTATGCGTAATGAATGCAAATCATGTTTCACTCCCTTTTATCAGGCTCCTCTGCCTCTTAATGTTTGCTGAGCGCTGCCAAACACCAACTCCATCCGACGCTATTTATACGTACGAGTGGCGGATCTAAACCGGTATATCCAGAACCTTCTCCATGTCCAGACAGTGACTTTGGACATAATCAGGGGGCCCCTTGTTCATCAATGCTGATACAATGTTCTGGGGATATAGGCCTAGTCTATCTTTGTTTATATGGATATAGACAGGTGGAAGCAAAATAAACTATCTGCGAGTGGGTTCTCAGTTTGACCAACGGTGCTGCTGTTAATGATTAAGCCGTCACTCCGAATACCGTTCGCCATCCAGTAAGTTATAAATAAAGCTTTAACAGGTTTGAAAAAAACTAACATTTAATCTATTTCACCATGGCAACCATCACAGTAGCAGCTAGGTCTGTGTGAGGGGACGTTATGAATTACAGTGCTGTCTTTGTCTCAGAGCAATATCTACATAAATGATTAAACTGTAAGCCCTGTGGGTCGGGTGGTAATCCGTTAGCGTGCACGCTCCGGTGCCGTTCTGGGTGTCATCATAATACCGCTGGAAAAAAAAGAAAAGGGCCCTGAAACACAGAATCATGCTGGTGGTGAAGATGGGTCATGAAGATAAGGAAGATGATTGGTAAACAATAGGAAAGGAATGCTCATTATATGCACATAACAGATAAGTAAGTACAAGATGAATGCTTTAGAAAGGGAACCCCCCCCCAATCAAACTCCCTACCCGTAGAGTATCTAGAATAGAACCTGTTTTAGGTCAAGTCAATTGAAATGAAAAGCCAGGTGACGACCTGGCCTGGCCATTGGTTTAACTGTACAACAGATAAGTGCTGGTAATAATTGGAATGTCTAGCGTTCAGAGACCAAGTCCTTTGTCATTGGGCCGTGTGGTTGAACTCATACAGCCGGGACTCCATTAAATGATTTGAATCAGTGAAACTGAGATGAGGTGGAAGTGTCTCATAGAGCTAATGGAATCTTACGAGTGAGCCACTTTGGACTGGGCTGGACAAGAGAGGGCTGTAAGAATGGGTCAGAATGAAGGGGTTTTGATGTGGGTGTTAGTAAACTGTAGCCTCAATGTCAACATAACATTAACCATTTGGAGCTTTAAAAGAGGCTCTCAAACCTGTTTGCCAAATACCACTTCCTGTCAACCGGGGCAGCCAATGAAATGACAGTAATCACAAT
The DNA here is from genome assembly GCF_057628025.1 of Oncorhynchus mykiss. NCBI lineage: Eukaryota > Metazoa > Chordata > Actinopteri > Salmoniformes > Salmonidae > Oncorhynchus > Oncorhynchus mykiss. The sequence continues at coordinate 28,080,887 of NC_143039.1, forward strand.
TGACTAACCCCTAAATATAACACGCAAGCATACACATGATGTTGTGTCAAGTGTCAAGTTGCTTAGCTGAAGATCCTGCATATGGGACACATTACATCATGTTAAAAGCCTCCATAGAAATTAAAGGACAATCATGCTCCCGAGTGGCGCAGCGGTCTAAGGCACTGCATCTCAGTGCTAGAGGCGTTACTACAGACCCTGGTTCGATTCCAGGCTGTATCACCATGATTGGGAGTCACTTGGGCGGCGCACAATTGGCCCAGTGTCGTCCGGGTTTGCCGGGGTAGGCCGTCATTGTATTTAAGAATTTGTTCTTAACTGACTTGCCTGGCTAAATAAAATAAATGCTTTTGTACATCCAGCAGTACAGAGGTACGGTAGCTACTCAAGCTGTGAAAATCAACCCAAGCTCCCATGTACATTCCCAACCGCACGTGCCACCATCTGAATGTGTGCAGACGCCTCACATTTACGTGTCCAGCGGGCCTTCAGGACATGTCACATTTAAAGCCACCCATAACATCAAGCTTCATAAGTCACAGTGGGCTGTATATTTAGAGACTGGGTGTCCCTTGAAGTGGTGAAGTGAGGATGGGGAGTGGGCTATCTATCTCAGAAGCCCCCTAGAACCTCCAAAAACAAACTACCCGAGATGAACTCCCTGGTGAAATAACAGGACAATGACACAGAACGTGCCATGGTGTGGTGACATAGATCCTATCTCTGTGCCATGGTGTGGTGACATGGATCCTATCTTTGTTCCATGGTGTAGTGACATAGATCCTATCTCTGTGCCATGGTGTGGTGACATAGATCCTATCTTTGTTCCATGGTGTAGTGACATAGATCCTATCTTTGTTCCATGGTGTAGTGACATAGATCCTATCTCTGTGCCATGGTGTGGTGACATAGATTCTATCTTTGTTCCATGGTGTGGTGACATAGATCCTATCTCTGTGCCATGGTGTGGTGACATAGATTCTATCTTTGTTCCATGGTGTGGTGACATAGATCCTATCTCTGTGCCATGGTGTGGTGACATAGATTCTCTCTCTGTGCCATGGTGTGGTGACATAGATTCAATCTCTGTGCCATGGTGTGGTGACATAGATTCTCTCTCTGTGCCATGGTGTGGTGACATAGATTCAATCTCTGTGCCATGGTGTGGTGACATGGATCCTATCTCTGTGCCATGGTGTGGTGACATAGATTCAATCTCTGTGCCATGGTGTGGTGACATGGATCCTATCTCTGTGCCATGGTGTGGTGACATAGATTCTATCTCTGTGCCATGGTGTGGTGACATAGATTCTCTCTCTGTGCCATGGTGTGGTGACATAGATCCTATCTTAGTGCCATGCTGTGGTGACATAGATCCTATCTCTGTGCCATGCTGTGGTGACATAGATCCTATCTTAGTGCCATGCTGTGGTGACATAGATCCTATCTCTGTGCCATGGTGTGGTGACATAGATTCTCTCTCTGTGCCATGGTGTGGTGACATAGATTCTCTCTCTGTGCCATGGTGTGGTGACATAGATTCTCTCTCTGTGCCATGGTGTGGTGACATAGATTCTCTCTCTGTGCCATGGTGTGGTGACATGGATCCTATCTCTGTGCCATGGTGTGGTGACATAGATTCAATCTCTGTGCCATGGTGTGGTGACATAGATTCTCTCTCTGTGCCATGGTGTGGTGACATAGATTCTCTCTCTGTGCCATGGTGTGGTGACATGGATCCTATCTCTGTGCCATGGTGTGGTGACATAGATTCAATCTTTGTTCCATGGTGTGGTGACATAGATTCTCTCTCTGTGCCATGGTGTGGTGACATAGATTCAATCTCTGTGCCATGGTGTGGTGACATAGATCCTATCTCTGTGCCATGCTGTGGTGACATAGATCCTATCTCTGTGCCATGGTGTGGTGACATGGATCCTATCTCTGTGCCATTCTGTGGTGACACGGATCCTATCTCTGTGCCATGGTGTGGTTACATGGATCCTATCTCTGTGCCATGCTGTGGTGACATGGATCCTATCTCTGTGCAATGCTGTGGTGACATAGATCCTATCTCTGTGCCATGGTGTGGTGACATGGATCCTATCTCTGTGGAGTGATACATGCTGTGGTGACATGGATCCTATCTCTGTGGAGTGATACATGCTGTATGACTTTGGTTCTATTTCTTCATTATAGACCTACCTGTTTAGGTATGCAACTTTTAAGGATGGCTTTAGATTGCATTTGGATTCCAGTGTTATCTGGGTTGTTAACTGGATTCGTTCTGACATTCGTGATTTCTGTTTTTTGATTATTATTTGACATTTTTGCTGCGCTGTTAGGAGCTAGTAACACAAGCCTTTTGCTGAACCCGCTATAACATTTGCTAAACTATGTACAGTACGTGACCAATAAACTTTTGATTTGATTAGACAGCTATGACATTTATAAAGACTTTAGTGTTTAGCGCTATTGTTTCTCATCTATAACAAATGTCATGTTTAATTCAAATCTAAATATCAGATGATAATGAAAACGTTGATATTGCTCCTCTATGATGTGCATTAAAACAACACATTACAACAGCACTAATTATTAAGAAGAGGCAATATGGAGATGTCTCTATATTCACATTAAATGTGTATATGACTTGTGAATCCATATATACAGTACCAGTCAAAAGTTTGGACATACCTACTCATTCAAGGGTTTTTCTTTATTTGTACTTTTTTCTACATTGTAGAATAACAGTGAAGACATCAAACTATGAAATAACACATCTGGAATAATGTAGTAACCAAAATAGTAGCGACCCTTCGCAGTGATGCCAGCTTTTACACACTCTTGGTATTTTCTCAACCAGCTTCACCTGGAATGCTTGTCCAACAGTCTTGAAGGAGTTCTCACACATGCTGAGCACTTGTTGGCTGCTTTTCTTTCACTCTGCGGTCCAACTCATCCCAAACCATCTCAATTGGGTTGAGGTCGGCTGATTGTGGAGGCCAGGTCATCTGATGCAGCACTCCATCACTCTCCTTCTTGGTCAAATAGCCATTTTTATTTTATTGACATTTTTATTTCACCTTTATTTAACCAGGTAGGCTAGTTGAGAACAAGTTCTCATTTACAACTGTGACCTGGCCAAGATAAAGCAAAGCAGTGTGACACAAACAACAACACAGAGTTACACATGGAATAAACAAGCGTACAGTCAATAATACAAATAGTCCTTACACAGCCTGCAGGTGTCACTGACAGTGTCACCAGCAAAGCACCCCATCACACCTCCTCCTCCAGGCTTCACAGTGGGAACCACATGCAGAGATTTGTATTTTATTTAACTAGACCAGTCAGTTAAGAACTAATTCTTATTTACAATGACTGCCTACTGGGGAACAGTGGGTTAACTGCCTTGTTCAGGGGCAGAACGACAGATTTTTACCCTGGCAGTCACTGTCAGCTCGGGGATTCAATCCAGCAACCTTTCGGTTACTGGCCCAATGCGCTAACCATTAGGCTACTTGCCAGCCCCTGCTGGAGATCATCCATTCACCTACTCTACATCTCACAAAGACATGGCGGTTGGAACCAAAAATCTCAAATTTGCACTCATCAGACCAAAGGACCAATTTCCACCGGTCTAATGTCCATTGCTCATGTTTCTTGACCCAAGCAAGTCTCTTCTTCTTATTGGTGTCCTTTAGTAGTGGTTTCTTTGCAGCATTTTGACCATGAAGGCCTGATTCACCCAGTCTCCTCTAAACAGTTGATGTTGAGATGTGTCAGTTACTTGAACTCTGTGAAGCATTTATTTGGGCTGCAATTTCTGAGGCTGGTAACTCTAATGAACTGATCCTCTCAGGCAGAGGTAACTCTGGGTCTTCCTTTCCTGTGGCGGCCCTCATGAGAGACAGTTTCATCATAGCGCTTGATGTTTTTTGCGACTGCACTTGAAACAACTTTAAAAGTTACTTAAATGTTCCGGATTGACTGACCTTCATGTTTTAAAATAATGATGGACTGTCGTTTCTTTTTACTTATTTGAGCTGTTCTTGCCATAATATGGACTTGGTCTTTTACCAAATAGGGCTATATTTTGTATACCATCCCCACCCTGTCACAACACAACTGATTGGCTCATACGCATTAAGAAGGAAAACATTTCCACAAATTCACTTTTAACAAGGCAGACCTGTTAGTTGAAGTGCATTCCAGGTGACTACCTCATGAAGCTGGTTCAGAGAATGCCAAGAGTGTGCAAAGCTGTCATCAAGGCAAAGGGTGGCTACTTTGAAGAATCTCAAATATAAATATATATATATTGAATTGTTTAACACTTTTTTGGTTACTACATGATTCCATATGTATTATTTAATAGTTTTGATGTCTTCATTACTATTCTACAATGTAGAAAATAGTAAAAACAAAGAAAAACCCTTGAAGGAGTAGGTGTGTCAAAACTTTTGACTGGCACTGTATATATAAATATATATATATATATATATATATTCACACGTCAATCCCTGAGGTCATCTCATTAGGATAGCGTGATGATTAAACTGATGCATGACTAATTGGTGTGTCTCCCAGACATTTGTTTGCCCCCCACTGGTTGGGACTGGTAACGACATCTTATTCCACTGTCAACCAGTACAGGGAACCCGTGTGCATGTAAGTGTGTGCATGTGTGTGTGCGGGCGTGCGCATGAGTGTTACACAACCAGGGTCAGACAGACCACGTAAACATAAGCAGAAGGGGGTCGGCTAGTCAGCTAGTCCACTCGAGCAAAAAAGGAGCTCTTCGCTCTGAACATAAACTATTGCATCACTCCACATCTGTGGATAGTGGAAGCATAACCTGTCCTTCTCTACAGTGGAATCAGTGAAGTTATGGCGCTACTTATAAGACCACCCGGCAATGATCCATCCTCCATTGTTATGTCTAACCTCTCAATGACATCCCAGGCATTCCACTGTATCAATAATAAAATATCCCACCAAAGCTGACGTTTTATTAAATATGCATCGCAACCCTACAGATAAGGCTAGAGACAGAGTCATGTTTTATAGTGAGCTGCAAACCTTTTCTTTCTGTGATCTGTGAACACGGGCTCTGTGTCGAACTGACACGGGCTTTTGTTAGACGACTAAATCAGAGAGAAGAAGGTGACCTTCCCGTTGCCTGCGAATACTGTGTGGCTGAGAATGTTATTCGAAACCAGAGTGAAACAGAGACAAATGAACAGTCAGATTATTGTGCTTCATTCAAAGGTCTCCTTTATTAATTAAGTGTTTGAAAGGGGTATTAATCAATTATTAACATTCTGCTTTATTGTTTCTCAGGTCACCTTGCCCCAAAAGGGACAGAATGAATCTGATTTGGGGGAACAAAAAAGCACTTCAACACCACGGGCACACAGAACGAAAATGACAAACGAGAATGAAATCTTCTGCAGAGGAAATTGAAAGGAAACGGCAAATCGGATTAACATTCACTAAGAATCAAAAGTGAAACAGAAGGGTCAGGTTATGTATGATTCAAAGGAAGAATTAGACAGTGACAAGTATCTGTGTCCTCACTAATTAAGATTCAACATAATGACAGAAAGATCGGTTTCTTTACAAATTTCGGTCGCGCAAAATGAAGGATGTATTCCAAATGGGCGTCATAGAGTAAAAGTAAGTCTTTATCTCTCTTTCCTTGACTTGAATGATGAAATAGAAGAAGGATTGAGAGTCACCATATTGGATCCCTATAGAAAGCAATTCAGCGTTAGTATATCACAACGGTACAGTAGATAAACCACCATTGTATGGGGATCGGGGGCGGCAGGTAGCCTATGCGGTTAAGAGCATTGGGCCAGTAACCGAAAAGTTGCTGGTTCAAATCCTCGAGCTGACTGAGTGAAAAATCTGTCAATGTGCCCTTGAGCAAGGCACTTAACCCTAATTGCTCTTGTAAGTTGCTCTGGGTAAGAGCATCTGCTAAATGACACAAATGGGAAATGAAAGTTAGCCTCTTAGCCTAACCTACATCATATCAGTCTCATCATGAATGTCAGTCAGCTCATGTCAAGGGAATAAAATAATTCATCGTTGAAGCAAACTGTGTTAGAAGCAAATGTATCCTAAATGTATAATAGGACAAGGTCCATTGGGGAATAGCCAAACTCTGTTCTTATCAGGATGTGTTTGGTTTATTATGGCTTCGTTCCACTCTGTCTCGCCACACTAGTCTAAATATACTTAACAAGGCTTAACTTTCCCTAAAATACTACATTTCACTCAGTACCAGATGAAGTTTTTACTGTGTATTTGAGACATGGCCAGTTATTCTGAGCCAAAGAATGTCTGTGAAAGATTGCATCTTTTGGACCTTTGGCATCAGTGGTTCAGTGTTGTGGTCGCAGCAAACTACAGTACAGTCATCTGAGAAACTTCTCACATTTCCTTTCACATCTTTAGTCATTCTCCTCTCCCCAAACACAACCTCCTCTTCCTTCCCACCTCATCTCCTCTCATTTCCCCTCTCTCTCTCTCTCTCTCTCTCTCTCTCTCTCTCTCTCTCTCTCTCTCTCTCTCTCTCTCTCTCACTCTGGTTTCTTAAAGAACAGTAAAGATATAAACCCTCACAAAAAAACAACCTCCTAAGAAAAACAACAACCCCCTCAGGAAAACAACAATTATTTCGTTTTTTACACTTCTGCTCTTGTGGTTAAACTACTAAGAATGAAGCTTCTCAGCTGGCCTTTAATCACTTTAGCTGACTTCACCTTCCTCTTTGTGATCTGAAGCAACACCAGAACCCACAGATCCACATAAGAAGACAGACAGACAGACAGACAGCAGGACCCAGTCCAGAACTCTGACTACGACAGGCATGATCCAGCTCTCTATAGATCCACGTCTCCACTCTGCCTGCACTCCCATCCGATCTGAGGCAGGCTGGCAGTACCTAAAGGCCCTCCACTCCCGCGCTGTCAGCCACAGCCGACATACCAATTACAGGGTTATTTTTAAAATACAGCTTAACCATAAAACCCCAGGAATAGGCCTTAAATAACACCGTGTGGAATAAGCCCCGTCGTCTGTGCATGGCACTGCACTGCACAGAGAGCATGTGCCACCAACAGGTTTCAGCCCACAGTCGGCAGGCTAGAGAGACACCATACTGCAGCTGTGCTGCCGCCTCAAGACCTCTAAAACCTACAGAGCTGGGACTACTGTATGTTTCTTATGAGTAGAGCTCAGAGTTTTTCCCTGACCATGAGCTAATTATGAACAACTTTGGGACCCAGTTAAGGCCATATGGTCAGGAACAAATCCAGAACCTAGTTATGGACTAGTCAGAGCTACTATGAGTCCCACAACTAAGCAATCAAAGCCAGTGAGCTCACTGAATTGGTAAGTAAGAAGTTAGTCAGTAGATTGATAACACACTGGTCTTAAATACATATAAAACTAAAAGCATTGTATTTGGTAAAAAATATATAAAAAACTCAACTGGAGTTGTGTATAAAGGGTGATGAACTGCTTCTCTTCTTGTTTTCATGAGAAGTATTACTGTAAAGAAAATTCCAGATTGTCTCTCATAATCCAATAACATTCAGCACAGACAGCCATACATACCTCACAAGACATGCCACCAGGGGTCTCTTCGCATTCCCTCAAGTCCAAAACGAAATCACGACGACACACAGTATCATACAGAGCCATGATCGCACGGAGCTCCCTTCCATCTTCAATTACTCAAGCGAACAGCAAAAATGACCTTAAAAAAAGTGTAGGAAACAACGTCCCGTGGCTAAATAAGGACACGTGCACGCACAGACACACTCTAGCACACACGACCTACACACACATTAGTCTTTAGTTGTATTGCTTGTGTGTCGTTGTATTCTCCATCTGTGTGACTCTTCTTGTCTCTCAGTGTATCAGTGCTTTGTTACTGGTCAGGTTTTGTGTTTTGTGTGGACTCCAGGAAGAGTAGCTGCTGCTTCGGCAAAAGCTAAAGGGGATCCGAATAAACCAATAAACTCCGTCGGTGTATTGATCTACTTTATAAATAACTAAAGCTGCCTTCAGGTGGTTGACACTGAGCCATGGCCATGTCCTTTGTTTACAGCATGATTACGTTCCGTTTACAACTCTCAAGAGGACAGTAATAACATGGCCGGGGGCTGAGAAACATCAGCTGTGTGTTTACGCCAAACGCCATAGACAGGAGGATGGACCAGGGATCAATACAGATTTCTCGGTGCAGCTAATGGGGAGAGTTCACTCATTTCTTTCCCTTTTGCTGGCACCTTATAGATTCACTTAAGGATATTGTGATACTATTCTAGTTTTGATTAAACCAATAGAATCTGCGGTGGATCTTTAGCATCACGAGCACATCATGGCCATATTTGAGAAGAATATGGTTGGACATCATGACGGTGTTAAAAGCAACTAAGAGAATAACTAGGTCAGATGGACCATTCGTTACTCCACGGTAGACACTTGGCAGTGGGATGCTTTCCCCAAAAATGACCCACTTTGCTTCCAAGTGTCTTAGATTTTCCTCTGAGAGCAGCCAGCTGTAATGTGATGGAAAACCAGGCGGTGAAACAATCGCACTTCGACTTCAGCGAGAGAGAAAAAACTGACGTAAGCACTTGTACCAGAGTCAAAAAACGTTGGGTAAACCCTTTGCCAAAGGCTGAATCATATTTGTCTGGCTTTTCTGTATATTTTCTAAAACACTATTTGTCTAGAGAGAAGACGCTCCAAGTATCAGAGCATCGTCATTCCTGTTCATGTCTTTCTCTTTGTAACAAATCTCCTAAACCCTAGACTGTGCACTGATATCCACAGCTCTTTGCAACAAATCTCCTAAACCCTAGACTGTGCACTGATATCCACAGCTCTTTGTAACAAATCTCCTAAACCCTAGACTGTGCACTGATATCCACAGCTCTTTGTAACAAATCTCCTAAACCCTAGACTGTGCACTGATATCCACAGCTCTTTGTAACAAATATCCTAAACCCTAGACTGTGCACTGATATCCACAGCTCTTTGTAACAAATCTCCTAAACCCTAGACTGTGCACTGATATCCACAGCTCTTTGCAACAAATCTCCTAAACCCTAGACTGTGCACTGATATCCACAGCTCTTTGTAACAAATCTCCTAAACCCTAGACTGTGTACTGATATCCACAGCTCTTTGTAACACATCTCCTAAACCCTAGACTGTGCACTGATATCCACAGCTCTTTGTAACAAATCTCCTAAACCCTAGACCGTAGTATCCATTGCTCTTTGTAACAAATCTCCTAACCCCTAGACCGTGGTATCCACTGCTCTTTGTAACAAATCTCCTAACCCCTAGACCGTGGTATCCACTGCTCTTTGTAACAATACTCCTAACCCCTAGACCGTGGTATCCACTGCTCTTTGTAACAATACTCCTAACCCCTAGACCGTGGTATCCACTGCTCTTTGTAACAATACTCCTAACCCCTAGACCGTGGTATCCACTGCTCTTTGTAACAATACTCCTAACCCCTACACCGTGGTATCCACTGCTCTTTGTAACAATACTCCTAACCCCTAGACCGTGGTATCCACTGCTCTTTGTAACAATACTCCTAACCCCTAGACCGTGGTATCCACTGCTCTTTGTAACAATACTCCTAACCCCTAGACCGTGGTATCCACTGCTCTTTGTAACAATACTCCTAACCCCTAGACCGTGGTATCCACTGCTCTTTGTAACAATACTCCTAACCCCTAGACCGTGGTATCCACTGCTCTTTGTAACAATACTCCTAACCCCTAGACCGTGGTATCCACTGCTCTTTGTAACAATACTCCTAACCCCTAGACCGTGGTATCCACTGCTCTTTGTAACAATACTCCTAACCCCTAGACCGTGGTATCCACTGCTCTTTGTAACAATACTCCTAACCCCTAGACCGTGGTATCCACTGCTCTTTGTAACAATACTCCTAACCCCTACACCGTGGTATCCACTGCTCTTTGTAACAATACTCCTAACCCCTAGACCGTGGTATCCACTGCTCTTTGTAACAATACTCCTAACCCCTAGACCGTGGTATCCACTGCTCTTTGTAACAATACTCCTAACCCCTACACCGTGGTATCCACTGCTCTTTGTAACAATACTCCTAACCCCTAGACCGTGGTATCCACTGCTCTTTGTAACAATACTCCTAACCCCTAGACCGTGGTATCCACTGCTCTTTGTAACAATACTCCTAACCCCTAGACCGTGGTATCCACTGCTCTTTGTAACAATACTCCTAACCCCTAGACCGTGGTATCCACTGCTCTTTGTAACAATACTCCTAACCCCTAGACCGTGGTATCCACTGCTCTTTGTAACAATACTCCTAACCCCTAGACCGTGGTATCCACTGCTCTTTGTAACAATACTCCTAACCCCTAGACCGTGGTATCCACTGCTCTTTGTAACAATACTCCTAACCCCTACACCGTGGTATCCACTGCTCTTTGTAACAATACTCCTAACCCCTAGACCGTGGTATCCACTGCTCTTTGTAACAATACTCCTAACCCCTAGACCGTGGTATCCACTGCTCTTTGTAACAATACTCCTAACCCCTAGACCGTGGTATCCACTGCTCTTTGTAACAATACTCCTAACCCCTAGACCGTGGTATCCACTGCTCTTTGTAACAATACTCCTAACCCCTAGACCGTGGTATCCACTGCTCTTTGTAACAATACTCCTAACCCCTAGACCGTGGTATCCACTGCTCTTTGTAACAATACTCCTAACCCCTAGACCGTGGTATCCACTGCTCTTTGTAACAATACTCCTAACCCCTAGACCGTGGTATCCACTGCTCTTTGTAACAATACTCCTAACCCCTAGACCGTGGTATCCACTGCTCTTTGTAACAATACTCCTAACCCCTACACCGTGGTATCCACTGCTCTTTGTAACAATACTCCTAACCCCTAGACCGTAGTATCCACTGCTCTTTGTAACAATACTCCTAACCCATAGACCGTAGTATCCACTGCTCTTTGAAACATGCTTTCTATCCCTGGTCATCTTGTTCTATCTTGACATTTAAACCATCAATCTTCCTAAACAGAGCATTTTCTAACTGTGTAAAAACCAGATGCAATAAAAAGAGGGGCCAAAATACTGCAACCAGGTGCTGCACCAGGGGTTTTCTATTGGTCAGTGATCACACGGACGTCTTTCACAGGATCCCACATAGCCACCCTGAAACTGGAATAGGCGTATTTATGGAATTAAGTGAGAGACACAACAAGAACACAAAAACGGGCAGCAGAGCTGATGTTTTTTTTAAAGTGTGACGCCATTGGTCACCGGACCTCCCTCTATCTACACGGATACTCTGCTCACCGTCGTTCAGACACTAGAGACGGATACATTACAACTGTGACAAAATCTCCAATGAACCTACTTCACTCAACTTACTTTTTGAACTTTCCACAAAAGTTTTATTCAGTTTCTCACAGTAAATGTAGCACATGATTGCCCATCAGTTGGTTCCCTCCCAAACAGTCCATGGACAGAGCACTTTGGGCCACAATAAGTTTGGGCACTGTTTGGCTAAAACATTCAATTCACATAAAGCTGTACTGCATAATTAAAAAAGAAGTTTGCTTACGGTGTTTGTTGCTCCTGGGGGCTTCTCAAACATCCTCTTCAAGCTACTCAGAGGGATGTCAAATCTCTCAATGGTCTTGGCAGCCTGGAGGTCCTCCCGGAGTACTTGGTCGTCCGTGCCGTCTGCCTGAGGGCCAGAGAGATATGGCGAGGAGGAAACGGACCCCGGGGTCACTATTGACTCGCCACTCACCACCTCCAACTCCTCTCCATTTCCTGATTGAATTTCCATTGTTGTGGAAACCGTATCCCCCTGTTCTTTCCTCTGGGCAGGAGTGTACAGGGGAAGTCTACTGTAAGACTGGGAGGTAAAGGGGGGAGAAAGGAAGAGAGAGAAAAAGAGGGAGTATTGTGAGTGAGAGAAAGAGGAGTAGATGGGGCTCCTGTGCCTTCCACTGCTCTGTTCGGACCCTGTGACTGCTCTAGACACACCAGGCTGATAGACGGCACAGAGAGGCTGGCCTTCAGAGGAGGAGAGAAGAAGAGGAGAGAGGAAAATATTTTTCCCAGTGACACACTGTTTTGGCTCTTGGACGCAGCTCACAGTAACGTCAGCTACATAGCTATGAGAAATAAATATTCACTTTAAAGAGAGAGAGACAGAGGGAGACAAAGGGAGACACACAGAGAGAGAGAGAGACAGACAGACAGACAGACAGACAGACAGACAGACAGACAGACAGACAGACTACTTTATAAATGTAATATTACACTAATAGAAGTATCATAGCCTACCTTTCAGCTTAATCCTGAGGCAAGGAACTCCAGAACCCAGTTTAGACTGAACCGACTCCTTTCTCCCTCCCTCTGTCAGTACCACCCAGGCCAGGCTGACAGGAAACAGTTGAGACCCCGGGTTGACAACGTCACCAACTTCACACCGCCCAACCCCAGCCCTGTCCTTGTCTGGCTCCAATCCTATTATTCCTGAACAAATCAAGGAAGCTCGGTCACAATTAACCTCCCACCCCGGCCACCAGTGTGACGGTTGTTTTATTGTTCATTTCTTTAACACTAGGTGCCCTTCCTCTCCTTGGGAGGGTGTAACTGCACTGGGCACGGCTAAAGGTTTGTTTTGACGGTTTAAACACATTTTTTCCCCTCTACTTACACCATTGGAGCACAACTGTTCTACTGTTTTACTTTGTCCCCCTGTAACAGTAATGGTATCTTTGCTTTGCGTTGAATGTTTTTTGTTGTTGTGTCAAGACAAGGGCCTTTCAGTGTGGGGACTTTGTGCAGTGTGAGGATATGCTCACTGTACTGTAAGGTTTTGCTGGGTTTTCTGAATGAGTTTGAAGCACTGAATCGTCAACCATGTGAAATGAAATGAATTACTTATGCATAGATTGTGAAATCCGCCAAGTCAACTCTGTGGTCCTCTCAGGTCTGTCAAAAGCACTTTTTTAAGACAAGGATTTCAAAGAGTACCTTGGCAACCGTCTCAGGTAGTAGTTGAATAGTTGAATATCGGAATGTGTTTTAAAGTATTGGAAAATACTCAAATACACTGACTCAAACACACTCCCATGCATTTGAAATAAATATTAGGCTATTTTTAGCATAGCAAATTATTATAGCAAATGACTTCCAATAGAAGTAGTTGATTCGGGCCAATGTTATTAGAAAATAGTCAAATCCCAAGATGTCGTTCAGCTCAGGGAATGAAGAGGGGGATACAGATTGAGCTAGAGATCAGATCAACGTAATGAGTGTGAGGCCATGACAGATGCATCTGACAGAACCGTGGGGATGTACATGTAGTATGCAGCTACATTTGAACCTTGCGGCACATGCATTATTTAGTGGAGGCCAAAGTGTGTCACTTTCAGATGGATCCTGTATCCGCCTGGCACACTCCTCTTACAGGAGTTACAACGCTCACACAAACACGTGCACATGCGTACGCACACACACACACTGCCCTCTCCCACTCAAAGCGGATCAGAAGTTTTCAAAAATGGGCCTCACACTCTCCAGTCCTAAAAGTCCTCTTCATTCCCATGGAAAACCCTTCAAATACAAAGACATGACTCAACATCTACATACCAGCCATGTCATGACAAGTAGGAATATCATTTGTTATCATGGAATGCAAAAAGTAGGGTGGGGGTGTATTTCTCTACAGAGAAGTTCTCCATAAAAAAATGAAAAAAACACTGTATTGTTTATTTTGTATCCAAATAAAAGCTCTTCTTTCTAAGCTTTCATTAGATTAAGATGGGCTTTTCCCAGCAGATGGAGAATTGTTGCATGCATTATGTGGGTAGGTATGAGCCATTCATGGCTTTCTAGTCACACATAGTCATTCAGTATCAGATCTCTGTCTCACATACTCCAGTTACCGAGGTTTGCTTCAGAGCTTGGTTTTCACACGTCGCCGATACGGCAGGTGAGAGAAGGGACACTCTATCTAGTGAATAGTAGGGTGTTCAAGTAGTTCGACAGCTGCAACAGAGATGCACATGGCACTCAATGCTTTGGATATCACGTGACATTATCAAACATTTCCTTTTATATGATTTAGTTGTGTTTGTTTATAGTTGTTATTTATAATTGTTAAACAGTGTATTGACCTTTTTTTTTAAATTGACTATACATCTTTAAACAAAAATCCATTTAATTTAACTTCTAACAATGCTTGACCAAAAGAGCCATGCATTAACTGTTATTGGAGATTTTTTCCCCCAACCGTTACACTGCTTATCCCAATCTTTGGTCATGTTCTCTTGACAGCCGGATGGAATAGTTTAACGAGGGACTTCCCAGAAACCAGACCGAAGAGACAGATTGCAACATAGACAGGTGAGAGTTCAACATTTTAGTGAGGGAAAGCTTCATCTTGAAGTTTTTGGAGGGGGACGACTGGGCTACAAGCAAAGAGCTATTCAACTTATCTTACGCTTTAGGCCATAGTTAGCTTGTTTGTCTTGGTACTCCGCCCAGACCAGGCCGTTCTTTAAACACAAACCCAGATGGTATCTGGACGTTTCTCAGCCACCTCTCTCTCTCTCTCTCTACTGCTGCTGCTGCTGGAAAAAGTGACTCTGTCTCATTTAGCTCTCATTACAATGCAGCTAGAGTCAACAGGGGATAAGGGTCTCATAGATCCTATGTTTCTCATGCACTAAGCAAGACTTTCAGTGACAAAAACATATTGAAGATGATGAATGTGCAAGACAATCAACATTAGTTACTTTTGTGCATGTAGACTGCATTCATACAGATGTAGGGTATTAATTTGAGCCGGTTTGCTACAGCAGGACAGGACATTTGAATTATTATTATGTGAATTGTGTCGGGGGGCTAGGGTCAGTTTGTTATATCTGGAGTACTTCTCCTGTCCTATTTTGGTGTCCTGTGTGAATCTAAGTGTGCGTTCTCTAATTCTCTCCTTCTCTCTTTCTCTCTCTCGGAGGACCTGAGCCCTAGGACCATGCCCCAGGAATACCTAACATGATGACTCCTTGCTGTCCCCAGTCCACCTGACTGTGCTGCTGCTCCAGTTTCAACTATTCTGCCTTATTATTATTCGACCATGTTGGTCATTTATGAACATTTGAACATCTTGACCATGTTTTGTTATAATCTCCACCCGGCACAGCCAGAAGAGGACTGGCCACCCCACATAGCCTGGTTCCTCTCTAGGTTTCTTCCTAGGTTTTGGCCTTTCTAGGGAGTTTTTCCTAGCCACCGTGCTTCTACACCTGCATTGCTTGCTGTTTGGGGTTTTAGGCTGGGTTTCTGTACAGCACTTTGAGATATCAGCTGATGTACGAAGGGCTATATAAATAAATTTGATTTGATTTGATTTGAATTTACAATGAATTCATATTTTTGTTGGGGTTGATAAATGTTTTCATTGGGGTAAATCAAGTTTGACATTTCAAAGTGGAAATTACATCATTTAGAAGCTTTTTAAAAACTCTATCACACTACAAGTTTGCATTTCCTACCGTGCAGGAAAATTATCAGCAACAGAAGAGTGATCAAATACATCTGTAAAACCACAGAGAATGGAAATAGAACAGAACGGACCCAGTGCAGTATGTGGGCTGTGAGCGCCCTCTACTGTCTCCTGGCTCTAATATCACGCTCTCCAGTACCCTGTACCCATTGATAATACGATTTTTAGGCCAATGCTGCAAATGTCCCCAAGTAGTTGCTATTAAGTAATCTATTCAAATACACGGTGTGCTATACCCAAATCCAACATTTGAATTAAACAGATTCAATGAAATATCAAATGGTAATCATACAGAATATACTATATATATTAGTTATTATACAACTATAACAATTTGTGGACACATCCTGGCAGGGTGTTTCTGTACTTCGACATTCAAATATAATACTTATTCTTGACAGCTCAATACATAAAACAATACATTAAGTATTTAAACACTCTAGCCAAGCTTTCCACTGGATGGCAGCAAAACATTTCCACCGCAACAAATCCAGAGCTGAGCCGCACACACACACACACACGCACACGCACACAAAACACAGCTTCTTATAACTGAAGACCAACGACCACAATTATGTTTTGTTGGAGTTGGCAAAAATATTGTTTTATGTTTTCAAAGATAAGGTTACAATGTTGCAAAAACACGTAGAATTATTTGCTAGAGTAGCGGACACTTTGGTAGTCTACGTATAATTTAATTCACCTGGGAATGATTGGCTAACATTAGTCACGTTGCCTGTAGGGCTCGTGTCAACTCCTTTCTCTCCACCATTGTCAGCGCGCGCAGCCGAAGAATCCTCCACGCGTCCGTCGTGCTGCAAAACCTACTAATTCATTTACGACATAAATCAATTACAGCACCATGTCACTCTGTTATGCTTTTGTGTGAATGGTGCGCAAATATCGTTTCAGCTGCATTGATAATTAGCCTTTCATTTAACAGTTGTCATTTAGGCTACTCATTCGTTTATTTTAGCCAATACGGGACGTCATCTTATACAGTTGCCCGTTTTTTCGTGATGGTTTGACAACATGATTGGTAAGTTACTGTTTTTGATACCTCTGTATTGGTCTTTCCCGCTAGCCTTTTCAAATCCTATATTGCACTGTATACCGCGATACCCTGCGCGCATTACTGTGCTTTTTCACTGTCTGAACCTTAAACAAGCTGAGTGAGTGCATGATTTGAGAGATGTTACACTAACAATGCACATATTATGCAAATATACAGTGTTATAGAATATAATTGTACATTTTGTTGTAGGATAAGTGGTTTGTGATAGAGGCCTCATAGCCTTCAGGTTTTCTTGCTTTGTCACAGGCATAACTACATTACGTTTTCACTCAATAGGTTTCACCACTGTGTTTATTTATTAGAACGATTTGACATTGGTTTTATATAAGCTGTAGTTTATATGCTAGTACCCCCAAAACATGTATAATTAATGACATCATAGTTTAACCTTTTCTGTTGAACTTATTCTCGTTGTAACAGATTGATTAAACTGTATTTGCATGTCTTGTCATAAAACAATCTATGCTTTTGTAAACACACACACACACACACACACACACACACACACACACACACACACACACACTTCAGTGCTGCAGAGAGGAGGCTACAGCCCCAGTCAGTCTGTTGAGAAAGGGCATCTGTGTGTGTAGTGCCCCACTCCTGAGTCCCCTGGGAACCAATTATTCATCACCAGAAGAGAAGGGGGAGAAAGAGAGGGGGGAGGGGGTGGGGTGGGGGGCAGCAACACCTGCTTTCCACTTCCCCGAGCCAAACTCTCACTATAAGCTTTGTCTCACTGCATGAGTAGTTTCTATGAGAACCCAATCCACGCTATCAGTGAATTGTGTCTCGCTATATTTCAGCCAATGTCAAATAAGAATACATTAGCTCATCAGTCCTCACCTGTGTGCATTTCCTTACAGGCCAGCAACTTCTCATGCCAACAACCTAACTTGATCTCTCAGCATCTAAGGTAGGTTGGCTTTAACTTGTCCAATCATTGTTATTTCAGTTTGTATAGACTGATTTTAAACATAAATTCCGTATAAGGTCTGTCCAACTAGCAGCCCTGTTAGATGTCTGTGGCGTTTCCTAAAAGGTTCCTGATGGGAGAAGTCATCATGTAGTGAGTGGGGCAGCTAAGTGCCCGTGCAGGCTGAATGATACTTGATATATCAGGGTAGAGCCTCTCTTTGTCCACCACCCCATGGTTATTATCTCTGCAGGAGATAGCAGGGGAGAGAAAATAGAGCTGGAGAAGTATGGGGTGTTATTACACAATACAATACCAAGACAGACACATACACACAAAGACAGAAACAGGCATTTGTTTATGCATCTCCACACTGCGTGTGTTGGCCAGCTTTGAGGGAGTGCTTGTCCGGTACACACACACACACACACACACACACTCTGTAAAGGTCACCCTGATTCTCCGGCTGTCAACATCTGTCTATCAAATCCATCATCAAGCAATTCCCAATGCGTAAACTATATTACTAGAGGTCATGCCATGTTTTCATCAGGCTTTGACTGTATATTATTAAGGTGAAGGATAAATTGTTACAATTTCATAGCGAGGGGGAGAGAGAGAGAGAGAGAGAGAGAGAGAGGTTGCATCATTGTCTGTTAAAAATAGTATCCTAGTTACACTTCCAATGAATGCTTCATAATGCATAGTAATAATATGATAGTCTATACTGTAGTTTACATGTAGAATGTGTTGTGTTGTAAATTTGCTCTCATTTTACTAGTCGAGTCAGTTCAGCACATTTGAAGAGTTTAAGTTGTGCCATTTATAGCAGTTTATGACCGCCTTGATTGAGACAGTCATTTTTTTCAAGCAGTTAAACCTAAAATGATTAACTGCATTTTAATTTGAACCAAGATTTCTTTCAAAGCATTTAAGTCACTTTGTTTCAACTATTTAACTGTACTAGAATGCTTAAAAGTCTGCTAAAATGTTAAATATCGGTTCTCGGTATCGGTATTTGTTTCTTTGGCAAGGAAAATATTGGATCTGTATCGGCCAAAAATGTCATAACGGTGCATCCCTAATTGTGTGCAGCCACACTGTATACTGTATCTATAGTCCTCTCCTCTCCTGGCTAGCATACATAACAGTTCTTTGTGAGATGTGGTATACTTCCCTGTCCAACTCATGCTTCAGCATAGTGCTCTCCCCTCGCCTCCAACCCCCTCTCCTCACTCCCCCCTCCTCTTCATGGCTGGTTGCCATGGCAGCTGATTGGAATGTTCACTCAGTCTCCAGCAGCATATTGCTGTTCACCCCCTAGGAGAGGACAAGCCGCTTACAAAAGGTAACATCTAGGAATTAACCAGGGTGCTGAGGTCCGCTGAAAGTGTGATTCATTCATTTCACATGTTCATTACTTGTAAGAGATGGTCATTATTTGGGATTATTTAGTATTATAAAAAATATATATATTATGACCTAGCAAACCATGTGTTTTATTTGCAGGTTTAGTAAACTTATTCTCCAATCATAGCCAACCATGCTCACACATCTTTAAGGCTTCTGTCTGGGGACTTTCCATGAAATAAACTTGAAAACAGAACGCAGACAGGAGATACACAGCACCGCTCAGCTTCCACTTTCATCTAGATAATTACTCTGCATCTCCTTGCTCCACGTTTGATTGGAGAGAGAGGATATGAGAGAGAGAAAGAGCAAGGGAGAGAGCAAGAAATATATATGGATAAAGAGGGAGCGAAAGAGAGAGAGAGATAGAGGGGGATGTTGAGAGAGAAAGAGAGAGAGAAACACAGAAAAGAGAGAGAGGAATGTTGACAGAGAAATAGATAGGGAACATATATATATATATCAGTGCCTTGCGAAAGTATTCGGCCCCCTTGAACTTTGCGACCTTTTGCCACATTTCAGGCTTCAAACATAAAGATATAAAACTGTATTTTTTTGTGAAGAATCAACAACAAGTAGGACACAATCATGAAGTGGTGCTGCCACCACCATGTTTGACAGTGGGGATGGTGTGAGCTGTGTTGCTTTTACGCCAAACATAACGTTTTGCATTATTGCCAAAAAGTTCAATTTTGGTTTCATCTGACCAGAGCACCTTCTTCCACATGTTTGGTGTGTCTCCCAGGTGGCTTGTGGCAAACTTTAAACTACACTTTTTATGGATATCTTTAAGAAATGGCTTTCTTCTTGCCACTCTTACATAAAGGCCAGATTTGTGCAATATACGACTGATTGTTGTCCTATGGACAGAGTCTCCCACCTCAAGTGTAGATCTCTGCAGTTCATCCAGAGTGATCATGGGCCTCTTGGCTGCATCTCTGATCAGTCTTTTCCTTGTATGAGCTGAAAGTTTAGAGGGACGGCCAGGTCTTGGTAGATTTGCAGTGGTCTGATACTCCTTCCATTTCAATATTATTGCTTGCACAGTGCTCCTTGGGATGTTTAAAGCTTGGGAAATCTTTTTGTATCCAAATCCGGCTTTAAACTTCTTCACAACAGTATCTCGGACCTGCCTGGTGTGTTCCTTGTGCTTCATGATGCTCTCTGCGCTTTTAACGGACCTCTGAGACTATCACAGTGCAGGTGCATTTATACGGAGACTTGATTACACACAGGTGGATTGTTTTTATCATCATTAGTCATTTAGGTCAACATTGGATCATTCAGAGATCCTCACTGAACTTCTGGAGAGAGTTTGCTGCACTGAAAGTAAAGGGGCTGAATAATTTTGCACGCCCAATTTTTCAGTTTTTGATTTGTTAAAAAGTTTGAAATATCCAATAAATGTCGTTCCACTTCATGATTGTGTCCCACTTGTTGTTGATTCTTCACAAAAAAATACAGTTTTATATCTTTATGTTTGAAGCCTGAAATGTGGCAAAAGGTCGCAAAGTTCAAGGGGGCCGAATACTTTCGCAAGGCACTGTATACTGTATATATAGAGAGAGAGAGAACATATATATATATATAGAGAGAGAGAAACAGAGAGAGAGATGTGGATGTTGATAGAGAGAGAAACAGATATATAGAGAAACAGATATACAGAGAGAAACAGATATAGAGAGAAAATCAGATATACACTGCTCAAAAAAATAAAGGGAACACTAAAATAACACATCCTAGATCTGAATGAATGAAATATTCTTATTAAATACTTTTTTCTTTACATAGTTGAATGTGCTGACAACAAAATCACACAAAAATTATCAATGGAAATCAAATTGATCAACCCATGGAGGTCTGGATTTGGAGTCACACTCAAAATTAAAGTGGAAAACCACACTACAGGCTGATCCAACTTTGATGTAATGTCCTTAAAACAATTCAAAATGAGGCTCAGTAGTGTGTGTTGCCTCCATGTGCCTGTATGACCTCCCTACAATGCCTGGGCATGCTCCTGATGAGGTGGCGGATGGTCTCCTGAGGGATCTCCTCCCAGACCTGGACTAAAGCATCCGCCAACTCCTGGACAGTCTGTGGTGCAACGTGGCGTTGGTGGATGGAGCGAGACATGATGTCCCAGATGTGCTCAATTGGATTCAGGTCTGGGGAACGGGCGGGCCAGTCCATAGCATCAATCCCTTCCTCTTGCAGGAACTGCTGACACACTCCAGCCACATGAGGTCTAGCATTTTCTTGCAGTAGGAGGAACCCAGGGCCAACCACACCAGCATATGGTCTCACAAGGGCTCTGAGGATCTCATCTCGGTGCCTAATGGCAGTCAGGTTACCTCTGGCGAGCCCATGGAATGCCACCCCACACCATGACTGACCCACCACCAAACCGGTCATGCTGGAGGATGTTGCAGGCAGCAGAACGTTCTCCACGGCGTCTCCAGACTGTCACGTCTGTCACATGTGCTCAGTGTGAACCTGCTTTCATCTGTGAAGAGCACAGGGCGCCAGTGGCGAATTTGCCAATCTTGGTGTTCTCTGGCAAATGCCAAACGTCCTGCACGGTGTTGGGCTGTAAGCACAACCCCCACCTGTGGACGTCGGACCCTCATACCACCCTCATGGAGTCTGTTTCTGACCGTTTGAGCAGACACATGCACATTTGTGGCCTGCTGGAGGTCATTTTGCAGGGCTCTGGCAGTGCTCCTCCTTGCACAAAGGCGGAGGTAGCGATCCTGCTGCTGGGTTGTTGCCCTCCTACGGCCTCCCCCACGTCTCCTGATGTACTGGCCTGTTTTCTGGTAGCGCCTCCATGCTCTGGACACTACGCTGACAGACACAGCAAACCTTCTTGCCACAGCTTGCATTGATGTGCCATCCTGGATGAGCTGCACTACCTGAGCCACTTGTGTGGGTTATAGACTCCGTCTCATGCTACCACTAGAGTGAAAGCACCACCAGCATTCAAAAGTGACCAAAACATCAGCCAGGAAGCATAGGAACTGAGAAGTGGTCTGTGGTCACCACCTGCAGAACCACTCCTTTATTGGGGGTGTCTTGCTAAATGCCTATAATTTCCACCTGTTGTCTATTCCATTTGCACAACAGCATGTGAAATGTATTGTCAATCAGTGTTGCTTCCTAAGTGGACCGTTTGATTTCACAGAAGTGTGATTGACTTGGAGTTACATTGTGTTGTTTAAGTGTTCCCTTTATTTTTTTGAGCAGTGTATATAGAGAGAAACAGAAATAGAGAGAGAAACAGATATAAAGAGAAACAGATAGAGGGAGAGAGAAACAAATATATAGAGAGAAACAGAGGGAGAGAATCAGATAGAGGGAGAGAGAAACAGATGTAGAAAGAGAGAAACAGAGACAGAGAAACAGAGAGAGAAACATACATATATATATATATATATATATATATATATATATATATATATATGAGAGAGAGAGAGAAACAGATAGAAAGAGAGGGAAAGGGAGAGAGAAGTTGAAACGAGAAAGAGAGAGAGAAATAGACAGAAAGCGGGAGTGTGGGTGAGAGAGAGGAGAGAAAGAGAGAGCAGTGGCTGGGAGAGAAATCAGTGGCCGATTTTTAAATGCAGCACAATTAGTTTCACCAGTCACTAGGAGAAGAGAGGGCGAAGAGAGCAACGGAAAAGGGCTCACTAACTCGCTCTAGGACACATACAGTAGTAATTGGACGTCTCCACTATCTCCTCTTATCGTGCTTCCAACAGCTAGGTCATATTTTGTGCAGTGGTAAAGGCTACTGTTTATTCAGTCAGTGGGAAATAAATACATGGTATACCTCTCATTAGAGTGCATTTGCTTAATGTTTTATAGAGACTGAATTGATTTCCAGTGACGTGTTAGCTCATGAGACAAGTGTCCGTAGATCAACTTTGCAAATAGCTCATGAATGAGCGTGAACGACCACATTGCGTAAGTGGATAGGTGGGGGATCTCAGAGTGAGTTGTGCGCAAAAGAGAAAGGCGGCCATTGTTACTCCCGGTCCTAGTGAAAAGCCAACTGTCCCGGTTGATTATATTATCGAATAGATATTTAAAAAACACCCTGAAGATTGATTATAAAAAACGTCTGACGTGTTTCTGTGGACATTATGGATATAATTTGGAATTTTTGTCTGCGTTGTCGTGACTGCTCTTTCCGGTGGATTCCTGGGCATAACGCACCAAACTAACGGAGGTATTTGGATATAAAAAATATCTTTATGGAAAAAAAGGAACATTTGCTGTCTAACTGGGAGTCTCGTGAGTGAAAACATCCGAAGATCATCAAAGGTAAACGATTCATTTGATTGCTTTTTGATTTTCGTGACCAAGTTACCTGATGCTAAGTGTACTTATTGTTTTGTCGAGCGATCGATAAATTTACACAAACGCTTGTATTGCTTTCGCTGTAAAGTATAATTTCAAAATCTGAGACGACAGGTGGATTAACAAAAGGCTAAGCTCTGTTTTGCAATATTGCACTTGTGATTTCATGAATATGAATATTTTCTAGTAATATTATTTGACTGTGGCGCTATGCTATTCAGCGTTGCTGATGACAATTATCCCGGATCCGGTATGGGTGGTTCAGAGAGTTAAAAAAAAAAAGTATATATTTTTTTATACCTTTATTTAACTAGGCAAGTCAGTTAAGAACACATTCTTATTTTCAATGATGGCCTAGGAACAGTGGGTTAATTGCCTTGTTCAGGGGCAGAACAACAGATTTTCACCTTGTCAGCTCGGGGGATACAATCTTGCAGCCGTACAGTTAACTAGTCCAATGCAATAACGACCTGCCTCTCTCTCGTTGCACTCCACAAGGAGACTGCCTGTTACGCGAATGCAGTAAGCCAAGGTAAGTTGCTAGCTAGCATTAAACTTATCTTATAAAAAACAATCAATCGTAATCACTAGTTAACTACACGTGGTTGACGATATTACTAGATATTATCTAGCGTGTCCTGCGTTGCATATAATCTGACTGAGCATACAAGCATACAAGTATCTAAGTATCTGACTGAGTGGTGGTAGGCAGAAGCAGGCGCGTAAACATTCATTCAAACAGCACTTTCGTGGGTTTTGCCAGCAGCTCTTCGTTGTCCGTCAAGCATTGCGCTGTTAATGACTTCAAGCCTATCAACTCCCGAGATGAGGCTGGTGTAACCGAAGTGAAATGGCTAGCTAGTTAGCGCGCGCTAATAGCGTTTCAAACGTCACTCGCTCTGAGCCTTGCAGTGGTTGTTTCCCTTGCTCTGCATGGGTAATGCTGCTTCGATGGTGGCTGTTGTCATTGTGTTGCTATACTGTTACACTGGCAATACTAAAGTGCCTATAAGAACATCCAATAGTCAAAGGTTAATAAAATACAAATGGTATAGAGGGAAATAGTCCTATAACTACAACCTAAAACTTCTTACCTGGTAATATTGAAGACTCATGTTAAAAGGAACCACCAGCTTTCATATGTTCTCATGTTCTGAGCAAGGAACTTAAACGTTAGCTTTCTTACATAGCACATTTTGCACTTTTACTTTCTTCTCCAACACTTTGTTTTTGCATTATTTAAACCAAATTGAACATGTTTCATTATTTACTTGAGGCTAAATTGATTTTATTGATGTATTATATTAAGTTAAAATAAGTGTTCATTCAGTATTGTTGTAATTGTCATTATTACAAATAAATAAATAAAAATCGGCCGATTAATTGGTATCGACTTTTTTGGTCCTCCAATAATCGGTATCGGTATCGGCGTTGAAAAATCATAATCGGTCGACCTCTAATACACACACACACACACAGAATAGTCCTAGAGGTACTGATGTTGTAACACCTTTCTGTCACCTTCCATCTTAAAGCAGATGTTTCTCTTGTTATTTTCACCCATGGCAACATTACAAGACCATAGTGACTCTGAAGAGCTCTCTGATTTAAGGGAGATACAGCTCTCTGATTAAGGGAGATACAGCTCTCTGAATAAGGGAGATACAGCTCTCTGAATAAGGGAGATACAGCTCTCTGATTAAAGGGGATGCAGCTCTCTGAATAAGGGAGATACAGCGCTCTGAATAAGGGAGATACAGCGCTCTGATTAAGGGAGATACAGCTCTCTGATTAAGGGAGATACAGCTCTCTGAATAAGGGAGATACAGCTCTCTGAATAAGGGAGATACAGCTCTCTGATTAAAGGGGATGCAGCTCTCTGATTTAAGGGAGATACAGCTCTCTGAATAAGGGAGATACAGCGCTCTGAATAAGGGAGATACAGCGCTCTGAATAAGGGAGATACAGCACTCTGATTAAGGGAGATACAGCTCTCTGATTAAGGGAGATACAGCTCTCTGATTAAGGGAGATACAGCTCTCTGAATAAGGGAGATACAGCTCTCTGAATAAGGGAGATACAGCTCTCTGAATAAGGGAGATACAGCTCTCTGATTAAAGGGGATACAGCTCTTCGATTAAGGGAGATACAGCTCTCTGATTAAGGGAGATACAGCTCTCTGATTAAGGGAGATACAGCTCTCTGAATAAGGGAGATACAGCTCTCTGCCTGGTATTGCTCATGACTCATGTCTATTTGGAATATAATGGCAGAACATATGAATGGCATGGAGTCATTGTTTCGTGATTTGTTCGATGGCGCCTAGTCTAATTTTAGATTTTTCTCTTAGTCTTTGTCCACTTCTTTCTCACTCTCTAAATTCTGTCAATCCAGCATCATTTTATACTCAAACTGAAAGAAAGAGCACATTTCTGTGTGTGGATGGATAGGAAGAGGAGACATTGTTGATTGCCTGCTTCTGTGCGTGCGTGCGTGTGTGTGCGTGTCTGTGGCAATAGGCTTCTTCAGCGCCAGATGACATTAGGGTCCGTACTTTTAGAAATCCCATTTAACTGACTCTCTCTGTGACGTCATTCTTGAATCTAGAGAGGGTTTCCTTTCTCAACCTCCCTGCCTGGAGGTTGAATGGAGGCTAGCTAGCTAGCCTAGCGCTAATTCAACCAGTCTCACTGCAGTGAGTGAGTCAGGTCTCCTCTCTGCTGTGTGACACACACACCATCAAACCCAATGAATCCAAACATGAATGGAGGAGGAGGAGTAGAGAGGAAAGGGGAAGTAGAGAGAGAGGAAGAGGGGAGATGCAGGAGGGTATTTTAGGACAGTGAGTTAAGTTGAGTTGACAGTTGGCCCGTATTCATCATCGAGACAGTGTCTGCGGACAGGGTCAGGACAGGGGCTGGCATCGGTGCTTCCCACTAAGCTTTGTCACTCATCTCCATGCTATTTGTGGCAACCTGAGCCTGTAAAGTGACACAGAGTTGTTGTGTCTGTCTGTTATACAGGGGGCAGTGGAGGGTTTGGGATTATAAAAGGGAGATTTAATATTGCAGATCTGTCTCCTTGCCCTTTTTGCTATTTTGTCAATTGTCTGAGTACAACCCCCCCCCTCTCTCTCCCATCTCTCTCTCTCCTCTTCTTCTTTCATTCTATCCTCTCTCTTTACGTGATCTCCAAGGACCTCCTCCTCTACCTCAGTCAGGCTTCAGCACTTCACCCAGCACAAGCTAACGAGTCTTTGTGTGGAAAGGGAGAGAGTGCGAGGGAGAGCCAGAGGAACAGAGGGTGAGCAAAAGAGATATACAAATAGAAAGAGAGAGAAAAAGAGAGAGAGAGCTAGAGAGGAGAGAGAAGCTGGCTGAGAAAGCTGACAGCAAGCAACACCAGAGGGAGAGGCAGAGAGGGGGTAGAGAGAGAAAGATTGTGAATGCTAGACAGACTCCTGGGTGCTAAACAATAGCGTAAGAGGGTAGCAGCAAGGTCTGTTCTTCTGGGAGCCCTGTCAATGTGGACTTTTATGTCGTGAATACTGTGGGGATGCTTTAGAGAATTCCTGGAGTTTGCAAGGCGATACGATACGACACAGGTCAGTTAGTGGTAATATACATTATTGAAGTGTGGTGGTAGTAGTTCCTCGCCTTTGGTACTTTTACATTTTTGGGGGGGAAACTCACGAATGGGATCCAGCACAAGGACACTATCTGTAGCATCTGGTGTGGAGGGAGCTTATGCAGCGTTGTGTTCCCAGTGTATATCCTGCTGCACAGCTTACTGTTCTTCTTGGAGAGAGAGAGAGAGAGAGAGAGAGAGAGAGAGAGAATGAGTGGTGGTTAGCGAGAGAGAGAGAGGTGGTTAGCGAGAGAGAGAGAGGTGGTTAGAGAGAGAGAGAGGTGGTTAGAGAGAGAGAGAGAGAGAGAGAGAGAGAGAGAGAGAGAGAGAGAGAGAGAGAGAGAGAGAGAGAGAGAGAGAGAGAGAGAGAGAGAGAGAGAGAGAGAGAGAGAGAGAGAGAGAGAGAGAGAGAGAGAGAGAGAGAGAGAGAGAGAGAGAGAGAGGTGGTTAGCGAGTGAGAGAGAGAGGGAAAGAGAGGTGGTTAGCGAGAGTGAGGGAGGGAGGGAAGGGGTGGCTCCCTACACCTATTCTCTCACTGCCATTGCAGGGTAGTCTGCTCCTGTGTTCTGTTCTGTTCTGGTGCATGATGTCATCCGGTACCAGTTCACAGAGGGAGAAGCTCGCAGCCTCAGGTCCTGTTGTGTGGCCATCAGTAAGGAGGCATTTATAATGATATTGTGATTTGTGTGGACAGTAATCCACAGTTTTAAGTGTTATTGTTTTGCACATAGTATCCACAATGTCTATATATCAGGCGACAACTGTCTGAATTAAACATTTCTCTTAATAAGATACATGTATACGATGACACTGTTGTCATGGCAACCACTGCAGGGTGTACGGATTCTGAGGATGGGAATGAGAATACATGACTGAAATGAAGTGTAGGAAGTTAGTACATGATGCTTGGATATAGCCACGGTTACCCTTACCCAGTTCCCACCACCACCATCTCCCCATACTGTCACTGTGGGGAGTTGTGTTTGAATTTTAGTTGAGTTTATTCATTCAACATTTTTTACAAAACAAGCACACATGAAACTTGAGAAGCCATACTTGCACATGAGTAAAATCATGGAGGATAACACACAATAACATCTGGGACTTATTTCCATTGTGGTCCTCTTGAAACAAGATGGCTAGGCAAGATGCAACAATGTTGAACACAGTATAACAGCAAGATGTCCTGTACTGTATGTCGAGTGGGGATGGGAAGGGGGGGGGGGGGGACAGGGCTGCCACTGCAACATCTGTGTATTATGTCTAAAGCATCCCTCTATGAGTCCTGTGTGTGTGCAGGGGATTACATGTGTGTGCACGCACAGTGCAGGGGATTACATGTGTGTGTGCACGCAGAGTGCAGGGGATTACATGTGTGTGTGCACACAGATTGCAGGTGATTACATGTGTGTGTGTTCCTTGATGCGTGTTCCTTTCAGTCAGTCAACTTGGGTACAACACACTATGGGGAGTCGCACCCTGGCAACAACACAATTGGAACACGAGACTGTCTTACGTTGTGCCATCTCAACTGTCCCGTAGTGGTAGAGAGTGCTCACCCCCTGGATGTTATGTGCTGAAGTTTGTATGGTTCTCATACGTTTCCTTAATCACAAACAATTAGTTATTCTTCAAATTGCTTGGCCTGGCTATAGCAATAAATAAGCTGGATTACGCGACCGAAACGACGAAGGCTAGGCTTGGATTCGCATGCCCCAATTAATTAAAATATACTCATGTTAGTTGTCTTGTATGTCGCGGCTCGGTGCGTGCTCAGGCTGCCCTCACTTGAATCTGTTTGTGTACGAGACTAGGGGATGGCTGGCACTGTTCCCCTACTAATCCGTGGCACAGGTTCTCTCGACAATCGTGTAGCATTCTTCAGGGGGCTTGGTGTTTCCGATAGTGACTTCCTCTCCCGGGTGCCTGTACCTCGGCTGATGGTTTGGGTGCGCACTGTCGCCGGTTACGGGAGGCTACTCGGAAGAGAGAGGGTGACCAGGTTCTGTGGGTATCCCGCCGCCTGTGTGTGCCAGGGTTAAGCACCACTTGCCTCTCTTCCCAGAAGGGTCCGGTTCCCACCTCAGTGATCCGGTCCGACGTACACTTTCGAGACCAGGTTAGCGAACAAGCGCTGCATAGCGTGCTAGCCAGATTAGCTAACTTGCAGAGGCGAGCTAGCTACTACTAGCTATTCCTGCCTCCCCACGGTGGAGTTGCTGGGGGAGCTCTCTTGTTTAGTATACATAGCGTTAAGTCGCTTGGTTATTGTAAATGAACCATGCCACGGTCAAAGAGGCTAGCTAGTCGAGTTTAGGCTAAAGAGCCTCCTGGCTAATGTCAGCTAGCATGCATAACTTCCGGTGAATGAAGTTTACTAGTGTTCCCCAAAGCGCTATGGCAACCCTACTCTTATTTTCAATTCCTGGAGTTGGCGGGAGTAGAGAGCGGGTCTGGCATGCTCCTCCGATGGGGAAGTAGCCCCCGAGCAGCTGCACCGCTCCACTAAAAACATTTCTGTGACGACAGTGCCCCACATTTTGATACAGCAAACGGGGTACTACAGGGTACTACATCAGCCGTTGCCAGAGTCCTCTGTGCCCATAAGACATTCGCATTGCCTGCTCTTTGGGGATTCAGGCTGGGTTTCTGAATATGCACTTTGTGACATCTGCTGATGTAAAAAGGGCTATAAATACATTTGCTTTGATTTGATTTCAAGGCCGTTTAGTTTATTATGACCAATAGTGATCCATTCTGACTGCTACATTTGTCGTCACACAGGGGTCACGTGCTGACACAGACCAATCACGGTCAGGCAGGATACGTGGAAGCTCCCGGTTGACTATCTCAGGCAGGATGAAAACGACTACATCAACCTTGATCTTTTGCTAGTTACGGCCACTTTCACCATGATCCTTAGCAATTTCTTTGTGCCATTCAGACCCATTTAGCAATATGGCATGCTTCAAATTCAAATACTTCCGGCTTCATACGCCATTTGGTAGTTTTCATAGTGCTGACGTCATGCATGTATTACTATCACTATCTACTGGTTTTCATGGCTATGTGTCACGTCTACTCCCGCTCCTCACCTTCGGCATTTGACGTCACCGGTATACTAATCACGGGTCCTGGGATCCATCACTACGCACACCTGGCATCGCTCATTGCGAGCACCTGTACGTCATCATGTCATCATCATCATGAGGCACACCTGGACTCCATTACCTCACTTATTAACTCCCCTATATCTGGCACTCCCTTAGGTTCTTTCCCCAGCTGGTATTATTCCTGTGTTTATGCGTAGACGCTGCTGTTATGTTGTCTCGGTTCATGTTTGTTGTTTTATTAAACGTTTCAGCTGCTTTTCGACTCTGTGTCTCCGTTACAGAATACTGACTCCAACAATGGAAGCAGCAGGAAAACAGAATATCTCCCATACGGTCGACGAGCAGGGATAACTTCTACGTCAACACCATGACCAGCTGGCACAACTGGGGACAGCTATGGAAGAGGTTCTTCACAGTGTGTAACGTCTCGAACATACCTGGAAGCGTTGTCGTCAACTAGCGGAGGATACTTTACAACCAGTTGACCCAGTGAGCCAGCACAACAGCCCATTCAGCAACTCGCTCAGGTCAGCGATGCCTGTTTAATGCTACTGGATAAATATGACGGCACCCCATCTAAATGCTGTGACTTCCTACTTCAGTGCTCCCTCTACTTTACGCACCAGATGGGAGCCCCCACCACCAAGAGGTCCAAGGTTACCATGGTTATTTCTCTGCTGACTGGGCGGGCATTGGAATGGGCCACAGCCATCTGGGAGATAGGAGAGGAGGAGCTAGATTCATATGAGGGGTTCATGGCTCTGTTCAAATGCATCTTCAATCATCCTCCGTAGGGCAGAGAGGGAGGCTGCCGTGTATGCGCTCACCTTTCGGACAGTGGTGGTTCATGGTTCATTGAACAAGTGTCAATGAACCATAAACAATTAATGAACATGCACATGTAGAAAGGTCGTTAAGACACTAACAGCTTACAGATGGGAGGCAATTAAGGTCACAGTTATGAAAATGTAGGACACTAAAGAGACCTTTCTACTGACTCTGAAAAACTCCAAAAGAAAGATGTCCAGCGTCCCTGCTCATCTGCGTGAACATGCCTTAGGCATGAGTACTGCAGATGTGGCCATGGCAATAAATTGCAATGTCCGTTCTGTGAGACGCCTAAGACAGTGCTACAGGGAGAGGACGTCCTCGCAGTGGCAGACCACATGTAACAACACCTGCACAGGATTGGTACAGCCGAACATCACACATGCGGGACATGTACAGGATGGCAACAACAACTGCCCGAGTTACACCAGGAATAAACAATCCCTTCATCAGTGCTCAGACTGTCCGCAATAGGCTGAGAGAGGCTGGACTGAGGGCTTGTAGGCCTGTTGTAAGGCAGGTCCTCACCAGACATCACCGGCAACAACGTCACCTATGGGCACAAACCCACCGTCGCTGGACCAGACAGGACTAGCAAAAAGTGCTCTTCAGTGACGAGTCGCGGTTTTGTCTCACCAGGGGTGATGGTCGGATTCGCATTTATCGTCGAAGGAATGATCGTTACACCGAGGCCTGTACTCTGGAGCGGGATCGATTTGGAAGTGGAGGGTCCGTCATGGTCTGGGGCGGTGTGCCACAGCATCATCGGACTGATCTTGTTGTCATTGCAGGCAATCTCAACGCTGTGCGTTACAGGGAAGACTTCCTCATCCCTCATGTGGTACCCTTCCTGCAGGCTCATCCTGACATGACCCTCCAGCATGACAATGCCACCAGCCATACTGCTCGTTCTGTGTGTGGTTTCCTGCAAGACAGGAATGTCAGTGTTCTGCCATGGCCAGTGAAGAGTTCAGATCTCAATCCCATAGAGCATGTCTGGGACCTGTTAGATCAGAGGGTGAGGGCTAGGGCCATTCCCCCCAGAAATGTCCGGCAACTTGCAGGTGCCTTGGTGGAAGAGTGGGGTAACATCTCACAGCAAGAACTGGCAAATCTGGTGCAGTCCATGAGGAGGAGATGCACTGCAGTACTTAATGCAGCCGGTGGCCACACCAGATACTGACAGTTACTTTTGATTTTTGACCCACCCCCCTTTGTTCAGGGACACATTATTCCATTTCTGTTAGTCACATGTCTGTGGACCTTGTTCAGTTGATGTCTCAGTTGTTAAATCTTGTTATGTTCTTACAAATATTTACACGTTACGTTTTCTGAAAATAAACACAGTTGACAGTGAGAGGACGTTTCTTTTTTTGCAAAGTTTATTTGACTGTCCCTCATGTACTGTGTCTACAGCGTTAGTGAATTCCGGTGCCACAGGGAACTTTATTGACCAGACCCTTGCCTCCTCTCTTAACATCTCATTCTCACTCTCCTCTCATTTCCCAGTGCAATCCCTTAATAGGCGGCCACTAGGATCCGGAACATTACACACA
Source organism: Oncorhynchus mykiss (assembly GCF_057628025.1). NCBI lineage: Eukaryota > Metazoa > Chordata > Actinopteri > Salmoniformes > Salmonidae > Oncorhynchus > Oncorhynchus mykiss. The sequence goes on from NC_143039.1 coordinate 28,113,417, forward strand.
TCACCCAACCACTCACCCTTACCGTAGAGTCCATTCATCAGGAGAACATCCCCTTCTTCATCACCAGTTCACAAGATCTTCCTCGGCTCCCTTGGCTTCAGCGCCATAATCCCACCATCTCATGGTTGAGGATTAGAATCACAGACTGGTCACTCGAATGCCGGAGGACCTGCTTCCCCATCCCCTGTGGTTCTACGTCGGTTGAGAGTCCTGTGGTTGCCCTTTAGCCCAACAACCCGGAGATATACCAGGACCTGCGGGAGGTATTCTCCAAGACCCGCGCCACCTGACCCAGGCCATGGAGGATTACATCCAAGAGGCGCTCCAACAAGTTTTTATCCGCACGTCCTCTTCTCCTGTGTCGGCTGGTTTCATCTTCGTGGAAAAGGCTGATGGAGGGTTATGTCCATGTATCAATTACAAAGGACTCAATGAAATCACCACAAAGATCCATCACTACGCACACCTGGCATCGCTCATTGCGAGCACCTGTACGTCATCATGTCATCATCATCATGAGGCACACCTGGACTCCATTACCTCACTTATTAACTCCCCTATATCTGGCACTCCCTTAGGTTCTTTCCCCAGCTGGTATTATTCCTGTGTTTATGCGTAGACGCTGCTGTTATGTTGTCTCGGTTCATGTTTGTTGTTTTATTAAACGTTTCAGCTGCTTTTCGACTCTGTGTCTCCGTTACAGAATACTGACTCCAACAATGGAAGCAGCAGGAAAACAGAATATCTCCCATACGGTCGACGAGCAGGGATAACTTCTACGTCAACACCATGACCAGCTGGCACAAATGGGGACAGCTATGGAAGAGGTTCTTCACAGTGTGTAACGTCTCGAACATACCTGGAAGCGTTGTCGTCAACTAGCGGAGGATACTTTACAACCAGTTGACCCAGTGAGCCAGCACAACAGCCCATTCAGCAACTCGCTCAGGTCAGCGATGCCTGTTTAATGCTACTGGATAAATATGACGGCACCCCATCTAAATGCTGTGACTTCCTACTTCAGTGCTCCCTCTACTTTACGCACCAGATGGGAGCCCCCACCACCAAGAGGTCCAAGGTTACCATGGTTATTTCTCTGCTGACTGGGCGGGCATTGGAATGGGCCACAGCCATCTGGGAGATAGGAGAGGAGGAGCTAGATTCATATGAGGGGTTCATGGCTCTGTTCAAATGCATCTTCAATCATCCTCCGTAGGGCAGAGAGGGAGGCTGCCGTGTATGCGCTCACCTTTCGGACAGTGGTGGTTCATGGTTCATTGAACAAGTGTCAATGAACCATAAACAATTAATGAACATGCACATGTAGAAAGGTCGTTAAGACACTAACAGCTTACAGATGGGAGGCAATTAAGGTCACAGTTATGAAAATGTAGGACACTAAAGAGACCTTTCTACTGACTCTGAAAAACTCCAAAAGAAAGATGTCCAGCGTCCCTGCTCATCTGCGTGAACATGCCTTAGGCATGAGTACTGCAGATGTGGCCATGGCAATAAATTGCAATGTCCGTTCTGTGAGACGCCTAAGACAGTGCTACAGGGAGAGGACGTCCTCGCAGTGGCAGACCACATGTAACAACACCTGCACAGGATTGGTACAGCCGAACATCACACATGCGGGACATGTACAGGATGGCAACAACAACTGCCCGAGTTACACCAGGAATAAACAATCCCTTCATCAGTGCTCAGACTGTCCGCAATAGGCTGAGAGAGGCTGGACTGAGGGCTTGTAGGCCTGTTGTAAGGCAGGTCCTCACCAGACATCACCGGCAACAACGTCACCTATGGGCACAAACCCACCGTCGCTGGACCAGACAGGACTAGCAAAAAGTGCTCTTCAGTGACGAGTCGCGGTTTTGTCTCACCAGGGGTGATGGTCGGATTCGCATTTATCGTCGAAGGAATGATCGTTACACCGAGGCCTGTACTCTGGAGCGGGATCGATTTGGAAGTGGAGGGTCCGTCATGGTCTGGGGCGGTGTGCCACAGCATCATCGGACTGATCTTGTTGTCATTGCAGGCAATCTCAACGCTGTGCGTTACAGGGAAGACTTCCTCATCCCTCATGTGGTACCCTTCCTGCAGGCTCATCCTGACATGACCCTCCAGCATGACAATGCCACCAGCCATACTGCTCGTTCTGTGTGTGGTTTCCTGCAAGACAGGAATGTCAGTGTTCTGCCATGGCCAGTGAAGAGTTCAGATCTCAATCCCATAGAGCATGTCTGGGACCTGTTAGATCAGAGGGTGAGGGCTAGGGCCATTCCCCCCAGAAATGTCCGGCAACTTGCAGGTGCCTTGGTGGAAGAGTGGGGTAACATCTCACAGCAAGAACTGGCAAATCTGGTGCAGTCCATGAGGAGGAGATGCACTGCAGTACTTAATGCAGCCGGTGGCCACACCAGATACTGACAGTTACTTTTGATTTTTGACCCACCCCCCTTTGTTCAGGGACACATTATTCCATTTCTGTTAGTCACATGTCTGTGGACCTTGTTCAGTTGATGTCTCAGTTGTTAAATCTTGTTATGTTCTTACAAATATTTACACGTTACGTTTTCTGAAAATAAACACAGTTGACAGTGAGAGGACGTTTCTTTTTTTGCAAAGTTTATTTGACTGTCCCTCATGTACTGTGTCTACAGCGTTAGTGAATTCCGGTGCCACAGGGAACTTTATTGACCAGACCCTTGCCTCCTCTCTTAACATCTCATTCTCACTCTCCTCTCATTTCCCAGTGCAATCCCTTAATAGGCGGCCACTAGGATCCGGAACATTACACACATCACCCAACCACTCACCCTTACCGTAGAGTCCATTCATCAGGAGAACATCCCCTTCTTCATCACCAGTTCACAAGATCTTCCTCGGCTCCCTTGGCTTCAGCGCCATAATCCCACCATCTCATGGTTGAGGATTAGAATCACAGACTGGTCACTCGAATGCCGGAGGACCTGCTTCCCCATCCCCTGTGGTCCTACGTCGGTTGAGAGTCCTGTGGTTGCCCTTTAGCCCAACAACCCGGAGATATACCAGGACCTGCGGGAGGTATTCTCCAAGACCCGCGCCACCTGACCCAGGCCATGGAGGATTACATCCAAGAGGCGCTCCAACAAGTTTTTATCCGCACGTCCTCTTCTCCTGTGTCGGCTGGTTTCATCTTCGTGGAAAAGGCTGATGGAGGGTTATGTCCATGTATCAATTACAAAGGACTCAATGAAATCACCACAAAGTACCGTTACTTTTTTGCCCCACTGTATATATCCAAAATGTCAATTTATTTGGCACGTTTGATCCAGAAAAACACCGGTTCCAACGTGCGCAATGTGACTACAAAATATCTCAAAAGTTACCTGTTAACTTTGCCAAAACATTTCAAACTACTTTTGTAACACAACTTTAGGTATTTTTTAAAGTAAATAATCGCTAAAATTGTAGACGGGATGATCTGTGTTCAATACAGGAAGAAAACAAACTGACACTACCTTTCTGGTCACGCACCTCTATCTAACAGTACACTTGAAGTACACTTAACAGTACACGTTTTGAACAGGGCTACTTCTTCATTACACAAAGGAAAAACCTCAACCAATTTCTAAAGACTGGTGTCATCCAGTGGAAGCGGTAGGAACTGCAGGAAGGTCCCTTAGAAATCTGGATTCCCAATAAAAATTTATTTGAAAAGAGAGTGACCTCAACAAAAAAAAAGTCTGAATGGTTTGTCCTCAGGGCTTTGCCTGATACATAAGTTATGTTATACTCACAGACATGATTCAAACAGTTTTAGAAACTTCAGAGTGTTTTCCATCCATATCTTATCTTCTGAGGATGAGTAGCAGGCAGTTAAATTTGGGCATGCATTTCATCCGGACGTGAAAATACTGCCCCGTCACCAAGAAGTTAAGGGAGTGGAGACGCTGACTGGAGGGCACCAAGGAAACATTCGTCATCCGCACCGACCATCAGAACCTGGAGAACCTGTGGACAGCAAGTAGGCTGAATCTGCACCAAGCAAGGTGGGCCTTTTCTTCACAATGTACGACTTCACGCTGACCTATTGCCCAGGTAAAAAAACACCAAGGATGATGCCCTGTCCCATCTCTACGATTTGGGAGAGGGTCCTGTCCAGAATGCACCTGGACCTAGGTGTCGACATTCACCAAGCTCTGTAGAGGGATCCCGCACCCACTAACTGTCCTCCCGAGTGCATCTACGTTCCAACGGAGATAAGGGATCGGCTGCTGACCTGCGCACACACAGCTGTCGTTGCTGGACATCTAGGTATTTCTCGCACTAACCAATCCATCTCTGAGAAGTACTGGTGGCCCACCTTGGCACAGGATGTCACTTGCTACGTCAACTCCTGTTCCGTATGTGCCCAAACCAAATCCCCCCCCCGGAATGCTCCTGCTGGTAAACTCCTTCCCGTGCCTCAGCGTCCCTGGTCCCATCCATCCATTGACTTTGTTACTGATCTCCACCATTTTGGTGGTTTCACCACCATTTTGGTGGTTGTGTTTAGATGTTCCTAATTCTGTAATTTAATCCTGCTTTCTGGTCTCCCTACTGTTCTCCAGGTTGCTGGGGCACTATTCCAGCAGGTCTTCCAGCATTATGGCCTTCCGGAGGACATCGTCTCCGACCGTGGCCCCCAATTCACATCACGGTATGGAGAGCCTTTATGGAGAAGCTCGGGGTCGCGGTCAACCTCACTTCCGGGTATAGGCCTCAGCCCAACGGGCAGGTGGAGAGGATCAACCAGGAGCTGGGGAGGTTCCTGAGGAGTCACTGTCAGGACCGGCAGGAAGAGTGGGCTCGATTCCTTCCGTTGGCACACCCAGAACTCGCTACTCCTCCACTGAGTTGACCCCCTTCCAGTGTGTTCTGGGTTTTCAGCCGGCCCTGGCTCCGTGGCCCCCTGGGCCAGACCGGAGCTCCTCGGTTGATGAGTAGGACAGGCACGCAGAAGCGTGGAGCAATGCTCATGTGAGACTCCAGCGCGCCGTCCACTGTCAAACCCCCGTGTACCACTCTGGGGATCGTGTCTGGCTCTACCAGGAACCTCACACTCCACCGGCTCTGTAAGAATCTGAGCCCCCAGTTTGCGTGTCACGGGGGGGGAGGTACTGTCACGTCTACTCCCACTCTTCCCCTCTGGTGTTCAACATCGCCAGTATACTAACCACCGGTCCTAGGATCCATCATTAAGTACACCTGCACGTCATGAGGCACACCAGGACTCCATTACCTCCCCTATATCTGGCACTCCCTTAGGTTCTTTCCACAGTCAGTATTGTTTCTGTGTTTATGCGTAGACGCTATTCCTATGTTATCTCATTCCATGTTGTTTTATTAAACGTTTCACCTGCACCTGCTTCTTGACTCTCAGTGCCTCCGTTACACTATGGGTATATCAGTCTCCCGAGTAATAAATTGGCCAATTCTCTCTCTGTCCACAAGGGGGCACCCCTCCTCTATAGGTGGCTCATTACTGGGATTCATTGCTGATTCCTGCATGTAGCTTACTAGTCCATATGAGTTGTCTAATGATACAGGTAGCGGAGTTGAGGGACAAGTGTTGGACACGACCATGCTATTATCCAACACAATCTCTGTGGTTCATATGAACCCTGAAATTAGCTTCCTGTCTCCAACTCACAGCTTCATTCCTGGGAATTAGATTTGATTACAAATCGCCCCTGTCGGTTACCCCAGAAGGGTTCCGTTTCTCAGAGCTATCTGTCCCATTCCCAGCTAGGCTACAAGGCGCCTTGTCGCCAGTACCTATGGCTGGTCGGTAGGGTAACCTCCATGGTAACTTCCAATGTTCACGGGTGCCAAAAGTGTCGTCTCCCCCATGTGAGTTCAATGAAAAGTGTCCCTCCTCCACGTTCATACACACAGTTGTCAAGAGTGGTTCTTCCATTTCCACCAATCTCTCCCAGTCCCAGTCCCCCACTTCATGAGAGGCTGACTGTCTGCTCCAACCAGTGGCGCAGTGTTGCCCTAGATCATGCGAACAGTGACATCATCATATCGCCCTTTTCTATCCCTGCGGAGGTTCCAGCTCTGCTCAGCCAAATTTGGGCTGGGCTACGCCCACTGGGGATGATGGCTTCTGTAATGGAAGTCATTCCCCTGGGGCTAGTGTTGATGCAGCCCTTCCAGAGTGCTAGCCACTCACCTGGATGCATCTCGCAGCCTTACCCGGTCGCTTTGGGTGTCCCAGTCAGGCCTTCAGGCCCTGGCCCAGTGGTGGGACCCTCTGCTATTGTTAGGGGGCTCCCATGGACTGAGTTATATCTGGCAGACGCATCCCCCCCAAGGGGTGTACGATGGCAACTCGATTCGGGAGGGATGGATACTGGTGCGGAGTACACCATATTAATTACCCAGAGCTCCTAACGGTATATCGGCGCTCAGGCACTTCCCCTTGCTTGTGTCAGGCTGGCTTGTGTTGGTCAGAACCAACAATATGTCAGTGGTGGTGTGAATCAACAGATGGGGAGAGACTCTCTCTTCCTCCTAACCTTGGCTCGGTCCCTATTTCTGGGGAGCAGTGTGCACATGCTCTTGCTTTGGGCCACTGTTCCCTGAAGGAGGGAAATGAGGTACAACACCTGTTTGGCCCCATGCCGCACGTTCCTGGGCTCGGTGAAGAGCGGTATTAAATTGAAGAAATAAATCCAAGCCTCACGCTTATCACCTGTAGAAGGCGGGGCTTCCAGCGAGGCGTGGCCTTATCAGACATGATTGTAGACCCTTCAGTCGCAAGAGTGCGACTCCCCATAGTATGTTGTACCTCGTTTCCCTCCAGAGAACAGTAGTTATAGTCATGATGTTAAGTTTACTTTTATGCACTCGATGTACATACACTCATCACACATACCTATTGAGAAAGATCAATGCCCACTATGCCATGAACTGAGCAACCATGTACAGTAGCATAGGTTTGCTCATCGACCATGTACACACTTGTGCAATAACCGTAATAACATTTCTTCCAATATTCTTTCTTTCTCTCAGGGGAAGACGTTGGGTGGTAGACCTACGGCAGGATGAGTGGGATCCTGAAGAGGAAGTTTGAGGAGGTGGAGGTGGACAGCCTCTCCCCCTGCCTCTCTCTCCGGGGGTCCGATGACGAGGTCTCTGCCGGCAGCGACAGCGGGAACAGCAGCGACAGCGTCAACCCCGGCCCCTCCACCCCCGTCGCCCGTGAGTTGCTTACCCAGCATGCATGTACTTAATTGCTTAACTAACACAGCCAGCTTTGCCAACTTCGGACAACACTGTCAACTATTTGACACAAAGTGAATGAAATAGCGCCTTACATTGTGCTGGTGAGTAGCCATCCATCTTTTCAGTGGAATAAAACTCCCAGTTAATAGAACCACTTCCTCACCTACTGCTTTTCAACTCAGATGGGATTCCCTCAAGCACCACCAGCATAGAGAGCCTCAGTGGGATTAGAATGATAGAAAGAAACGGGAAGTAACTCTTGGGAGTAGTGTGATTTCATCTCTCTTTAGGAGTCATAGCTGGTGATCTCCCCTAGCTCCTGCTCCCTGTGGGTTTTTAGATGACAGGGAGGATGTGAGGGATGCTAAAACTCAAGGGGTCCATAGGGATATCGACAGTAGCAATACTCACTTAAGGGCTCACGAGTGGCACAGCGGTCTAAGGCACTGCATCTCAGTGCAAGAGGAGTCACTACAGTTCCTGGTTCAAACCCAGGTTGTATCACATCTGGCCATGATTGGGAGTCCCATAAGGCGGCGCATAATTGGCCCAGCGTCGTCCAGGTTTGGCAGGGGGTAGGCCATCATTGTAAATAAAAATGTGTTCTTAACTGACTTGTCTAATTAAATAAAGGTACAATTTTAAAAAATGATATAGTGATACTTTGTCTCTAAATGCCCCCTTTCTTTCCATCCCTCCTTCTCTCTCTATCCCTCCCTCTAACAGCCTCCTCTATCTTGAGGTGTGAGAAGCGTCTGCTGGTGCGCAATGTGCACTTTGAGAGCGTGACGGTGTACTACTTCAGCCGGCGCCAGGGCTTCACCAGCGTGCCCACGCAGGGCGGCAGCACCCTGGGCATGTCCACACGCCACAGCTGGGTGCAGCGCTACACCCTGGGGGAGTTCGCTGTGGAGCAGGAGAGAAGCCACCGAGACATGCTGCGAGACCACCTCAAAGAGGAGAAACTCAACTCCATCAAACTCAAGGTAGTGTCATAACTCTCCTGTGACGATCTGAAGGATCAGTTTACAGGGGGGTCCACTCTACAGCGTGCTCTCTCTCTCTCGTAGAGGGGGAGAGCGGGAAGACGACTGTTTTATGGTCGGTCATAACATACGCTGCCCTTATGCTCTGTAGTGTTCGAGATTGGAATGTAAACTGTGGAACACAGAGAGACCTTCGAACATCAAAGTTTGAATAATTAAACAATGTTTCTATTTTTGAGAATGTGGGAATGGTCTGTGGACACTTAAGGGACAGTCATGTCGAGTGGTTCATTTGATGATCTAATGAAGGACAGGAAACACACATAACTGTATATCTTACAGTGTACATTTCCCAACTGTCAGGTATACATCGGAATATTGTGAAACATATATGATTAAACGTTAAACTATTTGTGAAAAGATGTAATGTTCTAAATGAGAAAATATGGGTTTTCATATAAAGTTAACCAAATCAGTGGTCACGTCCACATGAGCATAGACATTATGTCGGCGTCATGGACTCGCGCCTTTTTCCACAGAGTATAAAGCCCACTTCCTACAAAATGTACATCAAGTCAGAGAACGCTGGGAGTCCCCATGTTGGAATGGCTAGAATCCTATAGATATTTAGACCATACAGCTGTAGTTTTGGCTACAAGGCTGGAAATGGTTCATCTCCGAGACTATCAATCACTACAGAATAAGAGAAAATCTTAGACATATTACCAGTCTAGTAAGAGAATACCGACAATCGGCGAAACATCTATTCTAAGAACATGGTACGCCTGACTTATCGATTACAACAGACACTATCCAGAGCCGCGGAGAAAGCTATAACCACGAAGGACATTGTGACTTCTGGGGAAGTTTACCAGAAACTCTCTGATGAACTGACTCTCCAGCAGACGGACAGGCGATTCCAACAAAAGACAACAACGACATACGGGCGTAAATCTAGACATTGCTATTATTTTCGAATGAGCGGCCGTTCATGTGCGAAGGATTAGCATTTCAATTAATATAATTATCAACTGTGTGTAGTGAATCCATTTCGTCTTTCCCGCTTTTTCTCCGTCCCGACCCCTTTCATTTGTCTACCAAGCCGTCATATCGGCTTCGTCCGCTAAGGACTTTTTCTTTGTATCAGGTAGTAACCCACATATCTACAGTTTGTTTTATGTAATTCGGTGTGGTTAGTTAGTAAAGAAATAAGCCCGTTTTTATATCGACACTCTAAAATGGACACTCTATAAACAACATTTCATGGCGCCCCGACTTCCTAGTTTAACGTTTCGTGATTAGTGTAATTGCGTAATTAAATTACACACAGAGAATTGCTTTGATAATATACAGTCTTCACATTTAGTGATAGTCCAGACACGACAGTAGCCAACTCCAATGAAATTGCAATAAAATGCTAATTAAAATGCTAATTAATTACTTAAAAATCATACAATGTGATTTTCTGGATTTTTGTTTTAGATTCCATCTCTCACAGTTGAAGTGTATCTATGATAAAAATTACAGACCTCTACATGCTTTGTAAGTAGGAAAACCTTCAAAATCGGCAATGTATCAAATACTTGTTCTCCCCACTGTATTGATATATATACATATATTATTATGATTAATTTTTTTTTCAGGATTTTGGAAATTCTCCCATGGCCCCCATTTTCATATCAGGCGACCCGTCCCCCCACCCCTATGCGGTCGCAACCCCTAGTTTGGGAACCACTAGACTAACGGAAGGCAGCCGAGTCTGTCTAACTGAAGGCAGCCGAGTCTGTCTAACTGAAGGCTGCCGAGTCTGTCTAATTGAAGGCAGCCGAGTCTGTCTAACTGAAGGCAGCCGAGTCTGTCTAACTGAAGGCAGCCGAGTCTGTCTAACTGAAGGCAGCCGAGTCTGTCTAACTGAAGGCAGCCGAGTCTGTCTAACTGAAGGCAGCCGAGTCTGTCTAACTGAAGGCAGCCGAGTCTGTCTAACTGAAGGCAGCCGAGTCTGTCTAACTGAAGGCTGCCGAGTCTGTCTAACTGAAGGCAGCCGAGTCTGTCTAACTGAAGGCAGCCGAGTCTGTCTAACTGAAGGCAGCCGAGTCTGTCTAACTGAAGGCAGCCGAGTCTGTCTAACTGAAGGCAGCCGAGTCTATCTAACTGAAGGTTTGGACTATGCCTTTGTGTTAAAGTATCCAGCAGTGCAGTGGCAAATTCAGTGTATTAATAATGGATTGCATAAGGCACACACAGTGGCACTTTTCCAAGTGCCTAAAGTGCATTACATAGTACACCAATGTGTAGCATGGCAACTATTTTTTGTGCTAGAAATCAGCTAACATAGCAGAGAGATGAGGAAGGAATGTTTGCCCATTTGTAAGCCGGGGATAACCAGGAAAGCAGGATAGCATTAGGACTAGGTTATGAGTTCAAGGCTAATGACAAATTACATTAAAAGCCTGAGTGGCACAGTCCTTTCTAGTCAAAATGACCTTTACATTCCTTATAATGTATTTATTCAGTGTATTCACTAGCACTTTCAGCTGCTTTATCGTAGAGATTCTAATCCAACACAAGGGGATGCGCTAACACAAGCAGTCAGCCATGTAATTGTTATCAATAATAATCCCCCTCATTGGTTTATGCTGATTCCTCACACCTCGCTGTGACCTCGGACAGAGTGTTGGAGTATCAACTTTCTTTGAACAACCTGTGTAAACCATTTGTGTTGAATTGATTTACATCACCACCTAAGGTATTATAGTCAGGAGATGAGCATTTATTTCATAGATACAAGGATACACATACAGCAGTCTATATGGCATGACTTTACAAGAGCCCAGATACATTATACACTGAGTATACAAAACGGTAAGAACACCTGCTCTTTCCATGACACAGACTGACCGTGTAAATCCAGGTGAAAGCTGTGATCCCTCATTGATGTCACTTGTAATATCCACTTCAATCAGTGTAGATGAAGGGGAGGAAAAAGGTTAAACAAATGTTTTTTAAGCTTTGAGAATTTAGACATGGATTGTGTGTGTGTGTGCCATTCAGAGCTTGAATGGGCAAGACAACAGATTTAAGTGCCTTTGAACAGGGTATTGTAGTAGGCGCCAGGCGGTTTGTGTCAAGAACTGCAACGCTGCTGGGTTTTCTATATTCAACAGGTTCCTGTGTGTATCAACAATGGTCCACCACCTAAAGGACATGCAGCCAACTTGACAAAACTGTGGGAAGCATTGGAGTCATCATGGGCCAGCATCCCCGTGGAACGCTTTTGACACCTTGTAGAGTCCATGCCCTGACGAATTGAGGCTGTTCTGAGGGCGAAAGGGGGTGCAACTCAATATTAGGAAGGTGTTCGGTTTACTCCGTGTGCATCACGAGAGAGCATCACCATCTACTCGTGTTTTTTTCTTCCAGCTGACCAATAATGGCACTGTGGAGTCGGACGAGGTCGAGTCACTGACCTTGGACGACATCTCAGAGGACGACATCGACCTGGACAACACGGAGGTGGACGAGTACTTCTTCCTGCAGCCGATGACCACCAGGCGGCGCCGCGCTCTCCTCCGGGCGTCTGGGGTGCGACGCATTGACGTGGAGGAGAAGCACGAGCTGCGGGCCATCCGGGTGTCCCGGGAGGAGTGCGGCTGTGACTGCAGGGGGCTGTGCAACCCCGCGACCTGCGCTTGCAGCCTGGCCGGCATCAAGTGCCAGGTAAATGGAGCTGTGGTGAGGGTCTCCTGAATTACCTCTGTCAGTATGTTTGCCTGTTAAATGATGGCTGGCTGGCTGGCTGGCTGGCCCGCTACTGGATAGCTGGCTGTTTGCCTGGCTGTTTGCCTGGCTGTTTGACCGTCTGCTATGCTTATGCATCTGTCTGTGTGTTCGTTATTCATTGGAAACGGAACCGTCCAGTATTGGAGGCTAACTGAGGCGTTGGTTGTCTGTCTGTACAGGTAGATCGCATGTCATTCCCGTGCGGCTGCAGCAAGGAGGGCTGCAGTAACAGCACAGGCCGTGTCGAGTTCAACCCCATCCGTGTTCGCACCCACTTCCTGCACACCATCATGAAGCTGGAGCTGGAAAAGAGCCACGAGCAACAACAACCACAACCACAGGTCACCATTGGTTACCACGGAGAACTACCAGTCAACGTCCCTGTCCAGCGTGCTTTGCAGTACCCCCTGATGTCTGACAACATCCCAGTCCCGCAGGCTCCCATCATGCACCTGCTGAGTGCCAGCGATGTGGAGCAGCATCTAGAAGAGGAAGTGGACGAAGATGAGGAAGATGATGAGGAGGAGGATGATGACGATGGTAGTAGTTTATGTAGTGGCCTCTCGGACTGCAGCACCAACAGCCTGCACACTAGTGACTCGGAGGAGGAGGAGGAGGAAGATGACTGTGAGTCTATGGAGGAGGGGGTGAGTGGACCCCCAGTCTCTCACACAGAGGTGGTCCCTCTCTCCTCTGTGTTGGGTTACAGTGATGGCACACAGACCAACACCAACCGCGCTAACCCCAACTCATACTACCACAACCCTTCATCAGGGTACTACCATATGGACAACTCAGCCAAGCTGAACCCCACACCACAATCCCCTTGTGAAGCTCCCTCACTCCGCCTCTCACTCCCCAACAGGGAGGGGGCCACCGATGGCCCCACGGTTGTGTCACAGGAGCAGCCTAAAACCACCTCCGAGCCGCACACAGACCACCTCAGCCAGATAGAGGGACTGTATATGCATTTTCCCCACACTGACAAAGCACCAGCAGCCAACGCCTGTTCCTCAGCCCCGCAGCAGAGCAACACTCCCCACAGTGGGGAGACTAGTACACTACACCATGAGCAGCCCTATCAGACACAGGTTAGCGTTTTTAATCATGAATCTTGTTCTAGAGGCAACTCTGCGGAGTGGTCACTAGCTGGCACGGCCACAAAGTCATAAAATCAGATTTTAACCCTACCTTAACCCTAAACCCGTAACCACACTGCTAACCCTAATGCCTAACTCTAACCTTAAGACCAAAAGCACATTTTTGCATTTTTTCAATATAGCCAATTTTGACTCAGTAGCTGGCCTATCTAAGGGGAAATTGCTCAGTTCTGCCTCCAGCACAAAGACTCATGACAATAATTGTCAATCAGCCTTTCAGACAGATATGAACGGTAATGGTATTACACTTTCACTGAAGAATAGCACACGGTCTGAGGTATCTGTGGGGACAAAGGAGCAGCAAAGCCAAGGGTCTTTCAACGGGCTGGCTGAGGCGTCCTCTCTCCTGCCTGAGAATTAAAGGGATCCACCCATTCTAGAGACTAACACTAGTCACTAGCAGTGTCAGGTAGACTTGTGGCGAGTTCAATGAAACTGGTTAGTGTGATAAGTCAAATAAGCATTCCTTTGCAGCAAGTATGCACATTTGGATTAATGTGCTGACCAACTTAATTAAAGGGATACTTCAGGATGTTGGCAATGATCGCCTTCTCCAGATCAAGATGAACTTGTGGACACCATTTTTATGTCTCTGTGTGTAGTTTGAAAGAAGTTGCTAACTAGCGTTAGCGCAATTGCTAACCAGAGTTAGCGCAATGACTGGAAGTCTATGGAAACCAGATGTTAGCTGTGACCATAGACTACCAGTCATTGCACTAACACTAGTGAGCATTGGCTTGCAAAACTACCTCTAACTTCCTTCGTACTGGGATGAATGATGCAGAGACATAAAAATGGTATCCTTGAGTTCATCGGACTGGGACTGGGGAAGCAGATAATGGGCTTCATTGCCAAAATCCTGAAGTATCCCTTTACTAGTGAAACTACATGATGTCAGTATCAATTCATTTTCTGCACAGGAATAATGCTGTTGTTGACCTATCCTAGAAACCGAGTCGCCAGGTTGATTGAATAGAACCTGAAGGTCAATGTTTGTTGTTTTTAACTCCTGATGAATTTACCTTTTTAAAGTGAACGATTAGGTTTCAAAGGCAAGTTGTGGGGTTTTGCCTCAGAAGGATCTTTGCACATTATTGCGCACACAGTTTCCATGTCCTGGTTCTGAATGTCTAACCGCTATTGGACAATGACTGTGAAATAGTTACTATTAAACAAAATGATTGCTTGTCGAATGGGAAAATGAAAAGATAATCACATTTTAGTTAAACGAATGAACAAAGATAGACGGTAGGGCTCGGACGATATCAGCAACGCGATACTTGTTAGTCACGTGGCAATGAAACAAAACATGATGGCGGAAAACAGCCCTAATGTTGTAAATAAACATTGCTCACAGTATTTATATATAGCAGGTTTTTAAAAGACCGAAGAGTTTTTTTCTGCTTCATGTTTACATTTTTGCCATGGAAAAAAAGTATTGCAGTACTGGTATAGTCACAGCCTTGGTAGATTTGATTTGATTTGATTTGAGCTTTTATATGGAGTCAACTGGAAAATGTATAGTTTATTTATGACTATACTAAGTTTATGTAGTATAATGTGCGTTTTGATAATGAGAGCATGCTGTTGTTAGTGCTGATGACAAATCAACACGATTTTGAGGTACTACTATTATTAAGCGTTTGGTCTCTTGCTGACTTGTGTTGTCTCATAGATGTTGAATACTTTGCATGTATTTTGTTGAAAGGAAAAACACCCTGTTTAAAAATGAACTTTTTTTTATATATATATATGCAGTGAGAATGTCAAAAGGAAACAAATGAAAGAACATTTGTACTTTACATTAGATTGGACAGTTAGATTGGACAATCCTCCAAGATACTGTAGTTAGAGCCACAGACTTATAGTCATCTCTAGTCTTACCACTACATTTAGGTCCATTTTCAATTGGACCATGAAACTTGGAAAATGTACGTCGTTTGAAATCGTTTTATACATCTTGCTTAATTTCATGAGACAAGCTATATTTTCAGTGCTGCTATTATGATTTGTTACCAAGCTTTATTGTCACAGGCACAGGACACAGCAGGTGTAAAACAGTGCAGGGAGAACCTTAACTTGCCAGCTCTTTCCCAAAAATGCGTAATAACGGTTGTAATACAGATAAATAAAAACAGGTGAAATGTGACAGAAGATGAACAGAAGAACAGAGTTCTATAACGTTCTTATATACAGGTCAGTACAGTACCAGTACTGTTATTACAGTGTAGAGGGGTACTGGACGGATTGAGGAAGGAATGAACCTACTCCATCACAACATGTTCTTTGTCTCTACTCTCTTTTCTCTATGTATCCAGTCTCTTCATCTATCCCCTTTATGGTTCTCCTCTCTCTTTTCTCTATGTATCCAGTCTCTTCATCTATCCCCTTTATGGTTCTCCTCGCTCTCTTTCTCACTCTCTCACGCTCTCTTGCTCTCATGACCTCTCTCTCCTCTCGCCCATCCTGTGACATCATATCACGTCACCACAATGAGGTGGTGTGTAGCGTAAGGGTGCCAAAGCATTCATGTTCAGGTGATCTATCGTGAAGTAAGCTACCAGTCTGTACCAGTCTCTGCTATTCTGCTGTAGATATGATTTGGTAGTCTATATTGTGGTCAGTGTGAAAATT
Source organism: Oncorhynchus mykiss (assembly GCF_057628025.1). Lineage (NCBI taxonomy): Eukaryota > Metazoa > Chordata > Actinopteri > Salmoniformes > Salmonidae > Oncorhynchus > Oncorhynchus mykiss. The sequence continues at coordinate 28,129,237 of NC_143039.1, forward strand.
GGTATTTATTGTGGTTTATTCCCGCAGCAGTCTGTTGGGTCATGAAGGCCTTGAAGTGCACAGAGCTCATGTTGTTTTTGGCTTTGTCCCAAATGGCACCTTATTCCCTTTATAGTGCACTTCTTTTGAACAAGGAAGTAGTACCATTATAGGGTATTTGGGACACAGACTTCCTGTTCGGTTTAGTTTTGTTCCAGAATGTCTCTTTGTTTATCAAGACTGTCTAGAACTGGGGGCCAAAAATAGATTTTCTCTGTTTGTCTCTTCTTTTTTGCACCAACATTTGTTCCTTTTTTCACAAACATCCGACTTTGAGAATAAATAACCAATGGAATAATTGTGTCCCTTGTCAATCATTTTGGTTACGGATTATTATGACCTTGACATTTTGTCAAGATGAATCATACATATCAGTAATGTATTGTTGTAATTATTAAAGGAAGACAAAATGTACATCCTAAACTTAAATATGGCTGTTTCAGATTATAGTTTATTTGTAAAAAAAAGTATTTGTCAACACCCATCTTCCAGTTCCAAATGTAGCCTCTGAAATCCCCAGAGAAAACCAGTGCCATGTTCACTGTCTCGCCCAACAGAGTCGGAGTGAGATGGATTCTCCGGAATGTGTCTGTTTCCCAGGGTAACACATAGCTAAGACTGCTGTGCTCAAGACCTCTCTACATTATGTAATGAATTTGAGGAGTTCTTTCAGTAATGTCTAAGCAACTGATTTTTCCAGGATATACAGTGCCTTCGGAAGGTATTCAGACGCCTTGACTCCACATTTTGTTAGGTTACAGCCTTATTCTAAAATGGATTAAACTGTTTTCCCCATCAACCTACACACAATACCCATAATGACAAAGAAAAAACAGTTTTTTAGGCTCCGTCTGGGCCACTCGAGGACATTCAGAGAGTTGTCCTGAAGCCACTCCTGCGTTGTCTTGGCTGTGTGCTTAGGGTTGTTGTTCTGTTGGAAGGTGAACCTTCACCCCAGTCTGAGGTCCTGAGCGCTCTGGAGCAAGTTTTCATCGAGGATCTCTCTGTGCTCTGTTCATCTTTGCCTCGATCCTGACTAGTCTCCCAGTCCCTGCCGCTGAAAAACACCCCCACAGCTTGATGCTGCCACCACCATACTTCACCGTATGGATGGTGCCAGGTTTCCTCCAGATGTGACGCTTGGCATTCAGGCCAAAGAGTTGAATATTGTTTCTCATGGTTTGAGAGTCTTTAGGTGCATTTTGGCATACTCCAAGTGGGCTGTCATATGCCTTTTACTTTTGAGTGGCTTCTGTCTGGCCACTCTACCATAAAGGCATGATTGGTGGAGTGTTGCAGGGATGGTTCTGGAAGGTTCTCCCATCTCCACAGAGGAACTATAGAGCTCTGTCAGTGACCATCAGGTTCTTGGTCACCTCCCTGACCAAGGCCCTTCTCCACGATTGCTCAGTTTGGCCGGGCGGACAGCTCTATGAAGAGTCTTGGTGGTTCCATACTTCTTCCATTTAAGAATGATGAAGGCCATTTTGTTTTTGGAGACCTTCAATGCTGCAGAAATGGTTTGGTACCCTTCCTCAGATCGGTCCCTCAACATAATCCTGTCAACTGTGGGACCTTATATAGACAGGTGTGTACCTTTCCAAATCAAGTCCTGTCAATTGAATTTACCACGGGTGGACTCCAATCAAGTGTAGAAACAGCTCAAGGATGATCAATGGAAAGAGGTGTCTCATAGCAAAGGGTCTGAATACTTATGTAAATAAGGTATTTCAGTTTGCTTAATATTTTTTCAAAAATGTCTATGAACCTTCAAGGGGTCTGAATACTTTCTGAAGGCACTTCATGTATTGTTATTTAGTATAAAGTCAGTTATAGCTGATACGATTCTGTTCTTGTTGATACCTTTGAAAGTAGTGATTGTAATGAATTGAGAAATTTCATAAACTACATTAGGAACAAGGTCTTAGTTTTAAACTGACTATCAAATCAGTCAGTCTACTCTGGTGTTCTTTCTCTATACCTGGATAGTTTACAACAGATTTAATCATGTCTAAATTATGGCTTAATGAGGAGTTCAGTAACAAAATTGAAATAATCATTATTGCATTATTAAAATTACATAATACAAATACAATAAATGATAACAAGTTATATGGTTTGACTCAATGGAACTTGATGACAAAACCAAAATTCCCTTGCTATGGGGGGGTTGTTTATTGCTCATTTGTGCTGTTGCTGAGCAACTATTTCTAGGTAATCATGGAAATTATTCTCAAGAGTTCAACAGACATAATAACCTGCTATAATGACATAATTTGAGTACTTAATTGAGCACATCAATTCAGCCTACTGCATGATTTGAGCCAGTCAACAAGCACTCATAGAACATGTTTATTGAAAATCTCCTTGAAATCAGTCAGAAGTGCTACCCAGACTGGTCATGTGTCTCCCCACCTCTAGGTGGAGCCACTGACCTTATTTTTTATGGAGTCCTCTCTTTGGTGGCAGGCAGGTTAGGGTATAAGGTGGTCCTGTCTTCCCACCTCACACAGGCTAATCTGTTCCTGAATGGGGACCTTGTCATGGCTCACTGCTCATGGGTGTGTATTAAACCAACATTTACTCAAACAGACCCCCACTACAGCAGGTGCTGAGCACACAAAGGACTTGTATGGATTAAAGCACCGGGATATGAAGGCAGGTCATTGATACTATGCATATACTGTAATACTGTACAGCATAACAAGTGTATTCCATGGCTTCTGATCATGGTGTTTTTTTTCTGATGCAGGGAAGGAGGGAAGGACAGGGGTCGGGAAGGGTATGCCTGCTCGCTGCAAGGTATTGTGGGTAGGCAGTTGGGAGACACTACTGATCAATCAAAAGCGGGGGAGCTGTGATGTAAGGTTGCCAAGCAACAGCAGGGGAGAATCTGGCGGCAGAATCAGCAAAGTGTTTTGAGGGTGTAAGGATGGGGGTAATCTCAATCTCTCTCCCTCTGTATACAGCTGATATATGTCTCCCTGCTGCCTATTGACCATTCAACATGCTAACAATAGATTGCATAGCGCAACAGTTTCATCTGATTGAAAATATTCTGTGTACAAAGTATGCTTTCCAAAATCGGTTTTATTTTGGAAATCTTGATTTTGTGTTTTGTGGTCACATCTTTGGTCCTAACAAAAATGTCCCTCGTCACACATTTACATTTCAGTGTAGCATGAAATTCAACCACATGGATGATCCCGTCAACTAGACATCCAGCCATCGTCATACTTTCTGATAGAGCACAGCTTAAAAGAGAAAGGTAACAGGTGTGTCCTTTATTCCTTTGAATGTTTTCATTCACGTTAGCAGATGAGCTGATACCAGTCCTGACCTGCATGCCCTTCACTAACACACTAGCTGAAGGGAAAATGGCCGCCGATTGCTTTATTTTTCATATCTACAGAAATGTGGACCATACAAGTGTTTCATGTGTCAATGTGTGCAGAATGTAAAACAAGTTGTAGAAAAATGGCAACCTAAAAGTTCATTTGAAAAGCAACAGTAGCTACACACACACAGAGAGATGTCTGCACACAAACACAGACGCACACACGCGCGCGCACGCTCACATAATACCCTTTGGGGCGTGGCCATGAGAAGATAAAAAGTGCTCTTACATCAAATGGAAGTGTTATGCATACTGTGGGTCCATATAGGACACCATACTATTTATAAATCGAACCAAATCACTACGCTTGAAAGAATCAGGCTTTGAATTAAAATCATTCATGAACTATGAGTACAGTGTGGAGTACAGACGAGTGCTAAACTCAACGCCAGGTGTCATATGCACGTATTATAATGGAGTTAGACATCTTTGGAAAAAGACCATCAATGTGTTCCCTTTATTATATTTTTGTTAGTCATCTTTCTTTACACGAGTGTTTCGACAGAAACAAGGAGTGGAGAGATAGAGAGAGATATTGAAATACATCTGTCGGACACATTGCTTTGTGACAATGAATGTCTACGAAAATGAAGAAGATCTCATTGAATCCCTCTCAATGAATCTGTTGACATACATTCAGGATCTCTGTGGCCGTGGGCGTGTTCATAGAAACAGCGAGGGGAGAACAACAGCCATTCATATAGATGTACGAGATATAGTACGAGATATATCTTTACCAAGTGTCACCGATGATTAGTTTGTGCATAATGTAACGTTCACGTGATGAGTAACCTGAAGACCTGGGTTAGCTCCCCCGAGCTAAGTCTCAGACCTTACCTCAGCGGGCTAGCACAGTCTTGTGGTGTGCAGGAGACCCGGTTAGTTACATATACAGTGCCTACTTATTCCCAGAGGGATACACGAAAACTGCTGCCTGAGAACAAATAGTTCTGGGAGTAACAAAACACATATGGCGTTAGTATTGGGAACATGGATTTGTTTAGTCGCTGAGTTTTGCTGTACATGGTGTTTTTACAACCGTGAAAAGCAGTGGACACATTCTCACAATTACACAATAACACATTCCTTACCATAAAAAAACAATGAAATTGTACAAAAATGCAAGAACCTTAAGTAACACGGCGACCGTTATTCAAGACACTGGATGTATGATGGTAGCAGCAGCACTCGCTACAGAAAACTTCACAGTATACTCATGTGTGTCAGATAGTAACACTCAACAGAAAATCACAAGCGGTTACGCAACGGCATTTTGAGTCGCCGTCTTTCACTTACTCCTGGCAGTGATACATAACAATAATCTTCCCCTGCCTTGTTACTATGTAACCCCCTGGAACAGTCCCCTTAAATGGCTCCAATCCTGCTCTCAGGCCTCAGCTAGCTACACATCAGTTTGGCCTAGCACCCAACACCACCACACCCTCTCCACCAACACATTAGCATACATCGGTCCTCCAAATCTGTAAAACTGTTTTTCTTCAAAGCAAACGTCTTCGTACTCATCATTTGTCCTTTTGTTCGCTTATTTATTTTGCTCTCTCAGATCTCTCTCTTCTTTTTCTCCCTCTTTTCTTTCTCATATTGGTCCTTTTTCAAGTTTGTGGCACTGTTGTGCGAAGGCAGCGAGGCGGTGGTGGGCGTAATGTCCGTTTTCTCTGTGGAGGTGGAGTTGTCCGCGAACTGTCCTATCACCAGCACCTCCTTGTCCTCCAGCTCATACATCACGCTGCCTTTAGGCTGCTCCTTGTAGAGCTCTGCTGCTTTCTTCAGGGCGAGTCGGGCCAGGTAGCGCCTGAAGGACCTCTGGATCACCAAGGCAGACATGTCTTCCTGCTTGCGCCGCAGGGTACTGGTGATGGGTTCGTAGGAGACTTTGGAGGGGTTGGAGGCCATGAAGCGCTCCTCCATCTGGCCCCGGAGGAGGTCCAAGCCTTCACCCTCTCCCAGGACACGCTTGGTGAAGGCAAACAGGATGTCAAGGCAGTGGATGCGCTCCCCGCTGACCATGGGCAGATCCATTTTGATCAGCTGGATGTGGTTGGGCTTGGCCATTCGCAGCGGTGGGTCCAAAGCGTCTGCAAAGTCCGACAGCTTGTCGTACTCCACAAACTGCGTGGCGTCCGGGTCGAAGCGCTCCCACACCTCGTAGAACATCTCAAAGTCGTCCTCGCTCAGCGGCTCGGCCGACTCCTCGGTGGCCACGCTGAAGTTCTCCAGGATGACGGCAATGTACATGTTGACCACGATGAGGAAACAGATGATGATGTAGCTGACGAAAAAGAACATGGCCACTGGCGGGTTGCCGCAGTTTCCCCGGTACAAGGTGCCCGGGTGCTCCATCTGGCTGTCGCAGTCAGGCTCCTTCTTGTTGAGGATGGGAGCCAGGAGGCCGTCCCAGCCCGCCGACGTGGTGATCTGGAACAGGCAAAGCATGCTGTTGCCGAACGTCTCGAAGTTGAACATGTCGTCGATTCCCGCCTCGTGCTTGACGTAGGCGAAGTTGGACATGCCGAAGATGGCGTAGATGAACATGACCAGGAAAAGCAGGAGGCCAATGTTAAACAGGGCAGGAAGTGACATCATCAAGGCGAACAAAAGCGTCCGGATGCCCTTGGCGCCCTTGATGAGACGGAGGATGCGGCCGATTCTGGCAAGTCGGATGACTCGGAATAACGTTGGGGAAACAAAGTACTTCTCAATCAATTCTGATAAAAACATACCTGTAAGGACAGAAACAAAAACCACACCAATTTAACACAAACAATTTCTCGGTAACTCCAAACATTTATTCTGAATGCTACATTTTGATTCAAAAGACTATGAAGAGTCAGGGTTCTTACCTACGATTGAAAGGATGACAACGACAAAGTCAAACACGTTCCAGCCAATGGTGAAGTAGTAATGGCGGAGGGATATCATTTTGAGCGTACACTCCCCAGTGAAGAGCACTATAAAGACAAAGTTAATCCAGTGGAGGATTTTTTCCCTCTCTGGTGTCTGGTCATCCTCTTCCACCATCATAGTGACCATGTTGAGGCAGATGAGGATCATGATGACAATGTCAAAAGCCTGCTTCGTTACGAAGTCAAACACACAGCCTTGGAATGCATTCTAGAACGGAAAGGCAGATGAAGGGAGAGAGAGATACAGAGAGAGGTAGAGAGCGATAGAAATACATTTAATCAGCATTACTGTGAGAATTCAAAATAAATATTGATTTGACATTTTTTGTTATTTTGAGAAATCCGTCTTAAATATGAATTCTTAATCCGTCTTAAATATTTGAGCTACTGCTTGGTTGTATGGTTATTGTAAAATCAATAGGTGTCAATATCAGTGTCAAACCGTTGGCCTGGGAATAGGCTTCTGGGGCTTCTTGGAGCCGAGCTTCTTCATGGCATTGTAGTACTTCTTCTGTTCCTCTGTCATGAAGATGTCCTGACCTCCAAAGTAAAGGGAACAACACAAAACCTGGTAAAAACCTAACACACGTACACCCAAAGCGTCTCTCTCTCTCTCTCCCTCAAGTTTCTTTCAGTCATTGTTAGCTCAGGGCTAGGCGCGCTTTTCAGATCTCTCCCTCCCTCATCCCTCTCCTCTCGATATCTCTCTCAGGCTATTTTACGCTCTCTCCTCTTCCTCCTTGAACGTTCTTTCTTTTTCCTCTTGTCTCCGTATCACGGAGACTGCATTCACAGTGTCAACTCTCTTAGCGACTGGAATGTGTGTGTGTAACTCATATGCCTGCCATATTTAGAATAATCTCTCAGCCAGCAGCGGGTTTGACAAAACACTGTCCACGAACACCTGTTCACTACAGAATACGTATCTTTTTCTTCTGTTGGTTGAAGTTGTCAATGATGACACCAATGAAGAGGTTGAGAGTGAAGAAGGAGCCAAAGATGATGAAGATGACGAAGTACAGATACATGTAGAGGTTCTGTTCATATTGGGGCTGAAGTTCCACCTGAAACACAAACAAGAAAGATATACAGCAAAACGTTTAATCATTGCACATATTCAAGTCAAACCCTTATTTACAGGACATTCCTAAGGGAAGAAACACCAACATTCCAATAAAGAAATGTCAACTCAAAACCTTAAATGCAAGAGTCAACCTGACTTTAAACTGTCCGCCATTCACCATGACCAGAGCCCCAAGGAAACACTTACATTACGAGAGTCCACAGCTGCGTACATGATGTCCATCCAACCTTTGAACGTTGCCTAGGAGCAGAGAACAGAGAACAGAATGAGTTACTCTCTGAGGGGTCACTTGAGTGGTTACTTACATCTGACTTCCCTGTTCCCTAGCTGCAGCCTTGCAGTCAGGCTCCGCTCCACTACTTTTGGTTTAGGAGAGCTATTTTGGTAGCAGGTGGAAAATATTAAATGAACAGTCACAATACTCTGTGAAAGGTGCTAAGCTATGTCTCGAAAACAAAAAAAATACTCCACACTGATTTGAAAGCACAAAAGCAGCATAGAAAGTCAAAAACAAGACCACCATACAGGCATTCGGTATATACACTGAGTGTACAAAACATTAGGAACACCTTCCTAATATTGTTGCTTCCACCTTTTGTCCCTAAAACAGCCTCAATTCGTCGGGGCATGGACTCTAGAAGGTGTCGAAAGCATTCCACAGGGATGCTGGCCCATTTTGACTCCAATGCTTCCCACAGTTGTGTCAAAATTGCCTGGATGTCCTTTGGATGGTGGACCATTCTTGATTCACACGAGAAACTGTTGAGGGGGAAAAATCCAGCAGCGTTGCAGTTCTTGACACACTAAAATTCATCTGATCAGTCTGTGTCATGGAAAGTGCAGGCTTTCCTAATGCTTTGTTCACTCAGTGTAAATGAAAATTTTATGCATGTTTCATAATAACTACACTTTTAAACCAGATTTAAAGCATAATCTTCCCGAACGCCAACAGACAACTGTCCCACTCACCACTTGCAACAAGGCCAAGTACCCGGCCCCGACATTATCAAAGTTGATCTTGACATTCTTCCATCGGGCGCTGTCATTGGCCAGGGCCAGACAGTCGCTCTTGTTGTTGACCACCTCGATGGGAAAGGTCTCGTCGTTGGTGGTGTTGACGCAGTGATAGTACTTCCCTGCGAACAGATTGACGCCCATGATGCTGAAGATGAGCCAGAAGATGAGGCACACCAGCAGCACGTTCATGATGGACGGAATGGCACCCAGGAGGGCGTTCACCACCACCTGTCAAATCACAGATGACACGGTTAGAGGGCTCGGTCAAACCGGTTCGCTGAGGTTTCTCTGGATAGGACTAGAAAGTAATGTGACAATGTGTTGAGTGAGATAAAGTTGAAGCTCAAATGCACACACTTGTTACTCAAGAAAACATGCATTTCTAGGCTTATCCAAGAATTCTGGTTACCATAGATGATAACATATGCTATAATAATATAATCATGTATAGGGAGGGTGAATAGCGGTGGTAATATTGAAATATTGTGTAAGGTTTAGGAACACATGAGAATATGTGTACAGTATTTTCACTTTGTTATTTTCAGTACAAAGCATGTTACAAGCACTACCACAAGAGTTTGACAGTTAACTATTTAAGGAAAGGAAAAGGAAGGAAACGCTCTTTCAAAGGAGTGGCGACAGAGCACATTTAACCACTCAAAAGTTAAAAAGCAAAACAGAAAAAACCTTAGAAGAGTCAGGATGAAGTCACAACAAGTGTTTTACTGTAAATGAAAAGACACACAAAGAAAAATAATTACACATCAAAAGGCCCCACACAAGCAACATCGAGGCAGAGCAATGTTAGAATCTATCGACACAATGTGGAGAACGTCACGCAGATACACACAACGAGAGACGTATCTCGAAATCCAGCTCTATCCACAGGCATGCGTCCATTTAAAATACATCACTGGTTTCTATTTTCCTCCTTCTAGAAGCCTCAGCCATTTTAAAAGGACTGCGGCTAAGAATGCTACAAGATGTCAAATGTAACAAGGCATTCGTCTCCTAAAATAAGTTACATTTAGTTATGACATTTAGTTATTTTCAAAAGACTCAATTGCAGTGGACTTTATCATAACAAATATCCTAAAAGCTGCTTGAGAGGCTCTTTCTGATTGCAGTTCAGCAAGAAACATGTTCTCCAGTAAACCTTACCCTCATGCCCTCGAACCGTGACAAGGCCCTCAGGGGTCTTAAGGCCCGCAGGGTTCGTAGAGATTTAATGGCACTCAGCTCAGAGTAGCCTAACGCATTGGCTACCAAGCTCACCAGAGACACCTGAGAGAGAGAGAGAGAGAGAAAGAAAAACAGAGAGACAGAAACAGAGACAGGGAGAGAGAGAGAAAAACAGAGACAGAGACAGAGAGAGAGAAAAACAGAGAGCAAGAGATAGAGAGAGAAAAATAAGCAATGTCAGGAGAGGCATTTGCAGGAGAACTATGTGTGGTGCATGGGTAAAAAATGTTATGGAATTTCCATTCATTCCAACTGGTAAATGGATAATCACAAAATGAATAAAATCACTCTACACTGCTATCCAAAGCTTAGATTTGAATTCATCTGCTGACAAAGCGTGTTCAAGGTCATCGTGTGTGTACGGAGTTTGCATACAACTCCAGCAAATACCTACATCAACAATGAGGAAGTCCAGCCAACACCAGGCGTTGGTGAAGTACTTCTTGAATCCGTAGGCCACCCACTTCAGCAGCATCTCCAGGATGAAGATATAAGTGAAGACTTTGTCTGCGTACTCCAGCACTACCTTAATGGTCTTCCTCTGCTCTATGTAAATGTCTTCAAACGCCTACACGGAGACACAAACAAGAAATCAAGCATCAGATAGTTGACTAAGGTCATGCTTGTCAAGTGTTTTGAGTCACATAGGTTGGTGTTTTTTTGGTAAATTGTAGAGCTTTGAGTTTTTTCTGAACACAAGACATGACCAGGAAATTCTCTGGGCCCTAGTTATGCATATGGATCAGAGTTTTCCCTGTCCGGACTCAACCCTACTGATGACTACACTCCGACCAATCAACGTTTCAGTTTTCAGTTCAAAACAGAAGTGTCAGGCTAACCAAGAAGCCATAAAGCTCATCTTCACTCTACATCATAGTAAGCAGACTGTAATTATTTGACACTCCCATTGTGATGTAAAGACAACTCGAGCCCACGTTTAATTGACTTTCCTTAAAGGAGCGGTACAACATTACACAGGCCAGGTGAGCAGCAGCCACTCACCAGAGCGCCACTGCTGAGCAGGATCATGAAAATGATTAAGGTCTCGAACCAGTTGTGTTCCACGATGAGGAAGCACGTCTTCCTCAAAGTCCACCACATCTTCCACTTGCCCTCCTCAACGTTGACCTGGCAACACTGGAACCTGAGCACACAGTCTGGGAGAGACAGAGAGAGGGAGAGACAAAGGGACAGAGAAAGAGAGAGGGAGAGACAAAGGGACAGAGAAAGAGAGAGGGAGAGAGAAGATAAAATAATGCATTGTCCTTGCCTGAAAGAAACTTCTCCTCCCATTTTTCAAACAGTCCCTCCTATCTATCAGAGCTCGGAATTCCCTCTAGACTACTTCTGATGTGTGAAAGGAAAAGTCTCTCTCAAACCTTCCTCTCACTAGTCCCTTTCTCCCTCCCCCCCTTCCCTCCTTCTTCCCCCACTCTTCCTCGTCCTCTCCCCCAGCCCCTCCCTCCCTCACCATCAGTGAAGCAGTTCTCTGGGTTCTCTGACTCCTCGTCCTCCAGCTCCACTGACTCAGCTCCATCTCCCGGGGGACCGATATCCACCGAGCTGCCCTCCGACGAGATAAGGTTCTGGGGCTCTATAGGGAGCTTCTGCGGGGGGGGGGGGGGGGGGGGAGAGACAACCTTCTGAGCTACTAGAGTTCTTAAGATTCTTGTAATGGTTCATTCTCCATTGTCATGGACTGTAACAGTACAGTAGTCTCACCAGATACTTTGGTCTGGACGGGAGACATGACTTTGGCTTAAATTTAAAGTCAGAGTTATACTCGTTTCATCATTGTAATCATCATTACATGCAGGGTCGATCAAAAGTACCTACAGGCTTGAGATCAGTTTGATCAGGTGAGATCCAATCACACTGTAGTATACAGCACCCGGTAGCAACAATACATGCTACAGGGAGAGGTTGGTGTTACAATGCACTGTGGGTATGTTTGAAATCGGCTCAGACAGTCGAAGGGGGCATGCAGTATTCCAGTGCATTTCCAATCCTGAAATCGGAAAACAAGCAGGAGAACGTGGGCTGACGGATTTTCATGTCCACTGAAAAATGACCCAGGATTTAGCATTTGAGTGGCGGATAGCCCCATCGATCAAAAGACGATAGCGAATCAATTCCCCCTTCTTCCCTCCCTCCCCCGAAACACTGAACATTTTCCTCATTGACATGAAAACATCCTTAAGAAAAGCACAAGCTTCGGTCTCTGTTTAAATGGGTATTACCACATTAGCTAACCAGCAAAACCCAGTACTGTGCACTGTTTACAAGACAGCATGCGGTCTGGAGCTATCAGATAATAACAATAGAATGAATACTAATATAACATTAGACGCAGTGTGACCATGCTAACATACAGGGGAGACACAGCTAAATGGGGTACTCTAACAGGATTATCCACTCGAGACTAAGAGGAAATGTCCCTCCAAGAGGAAATAATGTTGGAGGGATCTCTGGGGATGACTAGTACTACTGTCCTTATTCTTTGCTATTGGCAGGATAATCATTGGATTATAATGCACACTTTGACATTAGAGCCTGCATTCCATGCAAGTTATCCATAGTACAGTACTAGAGATATTTTTATATATAAATATATAATCTACATGCTGATTGGGCACCTAAGTGGCGCAGTGGTCCAAGGCACTGCATCTTAGTGCTACAGACCCTGGTTCGATTCCCGGCTGTATCACAACTGTTTGTGTAACAGTATAAGTTTAAACCGGGCGCGAACCAGGGACCTTCTGCACACATCAACAACTGACTCCTACGAAGCGTCGTTACCCATCGCTCCACAAAAGCCGCGGCCCTTGCAGAGCAAGGGGAACTACTACTTCAAGGTCTCAGAGCAAGTGACGTCACTGATTGAAACGCTATTTAGCGCCCACGCTAACTAAGCTAGCCGTTTCACATCCGTTACATTTGGGAGTTCCAAAGGGCGGTGCACAATTGGCCCAGCGTCGTTAGGGTTTGCCTGGGGTAGGCCGTCATTGTAAAGAAGAATTTGTTCTCAACTGACTTGCCTAGTTAAATAAAACATAAAAAGATGCAATACAGTGTTCTGTGTACTGTATGGTGAGAAGGCCTCGCTTAGCTCTGTAGGTGGAATGCCTGTCCTGTTTTCAGGAGTTTGGGGCGTCTGGCTGGCAGACAGAGAAGTAACATGCCATCAGTACTCGACAGTGCAGCAGGTCTGATTGCCGTGGGACCCAGCTAATATGTAGTGGGAATGATGGAAGCATGCTGCCCTCCACGCCCCTCCCGCCCCGAGATGCGCAATGTTCCAGAAGGATCAGTGGCGCTCTCTCTCTATACCTCTCTCACTCTCACACATTATATTCCCCTTTCTCACATGTTTTCTAATTCTTCCTTCTTCTCTGTCTCTATATATATACACCTCTCTCACACATGTTCTATCTCTCTATGTTCCTTTATCTCTCCCTCTGTCTCACACATTTTCTCATCCTGCTTGTTCCGTCCTTTCCATCTCCCTCCCTCTCTCTATTCTTTCACACATCTTCTCCTTCTCTCTCTTTTCCAATCTCTCTCCCTGCCATCTCTCTCTCTCTCTCTCTCTCTGTTCAGGGCAAAGGCTATATATAAATTGAGGGTGCCCTCCTGCCATGCTTCTGGAAGGCAATATGTAATTTGCGTCTTGATTTCACTTCGGTGTTTGCTATAATTGCTGCATCAGTTCAGTATGGTATGGCTGACTGTGCAACCGCAAATCTACCAGGGGTTCAAAGAGACTAATATTCAGACTCCAAAATATTCACTAGATCTATACAGGAAGAACATGTAACCCTCGTGAATTTACCCTAAAGTACTTTGGGCAAAATTAATTCCTTTCATCTTTGTCTCTTCCACTCCTCCTTTTCTCTCTTCATTCATTCTCTGTTATTTTTTCTCAATCTTGGGGGGTGGTCAATGCCAATCACCTCCAAAATCAATCAATACAAACCAAGCAAGGAAATCAGAGGCAAAAACAAGTCACATGACTTCACCTATCAATTTGAAAAGTGGATGCAGCTCATTCATAATGGTGTTGAAACTACAACAAAAAAGCCTGATGATCAAACTAGAAATAAAGAAATGAGATGAAGGGGGATAGAAGAAAAGAAAGGCCAGGGACAACAGAAGCAGTTGGGGAGGGCAGTCAGGCAGAGAACAAAAAAATTGGCAATCCATTGAAAAAGATGCAAGATAAGTATTGGTTGGTTCTGTAAAATGGCATAGGCAGTCTTCATGGTTAGTGCTATGTAGAATAAAATGGTCTTACAAGTCTCCTCTCTCTCACTGACAACCTTGTGAGCGTCTGTAACACAGCTGCAATAACAAACGGTGGGTTAAGCAAGGTAGAGTGATACAACCGTGAAAGCCAGCTCATAATGTACAGTACAACCTCGGTGTCTGTTTTCATCAATCAGCTGCAAGGCACATAAGGAAACAGGTTATCCACAGAGAAACACTTTAGAAGACAAGGCTCTGGGATGATATAGAATAGGATTAAACAGTTTGTGAGGACGACAATTGACCTTGTACTGTTCATAGCACAAAGTCACACTCACACACACACGGTTTATGATCCCGTTCCCAAATAAATAGACTAATTCATAAGGGAGAAGGGGGATCAGTAGCTGGCATCTAATCCATATTTGTTGCATGGAGAGTCATGGCCAGAAACAGACCAGGCTAGCTTTCTCTAATAACTGAAGGAGTTGGCTGGGGGCAGGTTGGCGACACTCCCTGTCCTTAGCTCTGGTCTGGAGATGTGGGGGCGGGGCTACAGAGCCCAGAAGGCTTACCCTCCTAGCCTAACGTGATATTATGTCTTCGAAGCAGACACACATCGTATTTACAACATCTGCTCCAGAATGTCGTGTGTGTGTGTGTGTGTGTGTGTGTGTGTGTGTGTGTGTGTGTGTGTGTGTATGTGTGTGTGTGTGTGTGTGTGTGTGTGTGTGTGTGTGTGTGTGTGTGTGTGTGTGTGTGTGTGTGTGTGTGTGTGTGTGTGGGCCAGTGAGTGGGATATTTTAAGTCCTTTATCTGTCTTCCGGCCTTAATTTACAGTCTATTGTAAAAATGTGGATATTTTAAAATCTCTCTGGTGTGATTTCTAATGAAAGGGATTAAATGTGTGAGAAATGAGCCGCCACACACATCCGTATGCCTCCACAAACATCCGTGAGCCTCCACACACATCCGTGAACACCCACACAAATCCGTGAACACACACAGATCCGTGAACACCCACACACATCCGTGAACACCCACATGAGTCAGCAAAACAACTAGCTGGTAACTGCCTCTGGAAAGTCTGGACTTCTCAGATTCTATCCATTGATGTGTAGTGGTAAAAAAGAATCGGTGAACAAAGTAGCGCTGCCTATATTTTCAATGCATTTTTCTACTTTAGGTCGGTAAACGCCTGGCAAGATGAAAAGGTGTGTGAACGCCGATTATGTGCGTTTCCCTTCCACTTCACCACTGATTCTGTTTACAGATCTACGTCAAACACAGCAGACCTTGGTCAAACCCATATGACAAAAAAAACGCTGTATTTAGCTTGCCTGACAAAATGGAACCAATGGCACAGTCCCAAAAGTGTAAACCAATGGAATAGTCCAAAAGGTGTAAACAAATAAGCCTTGTTCAACCATCCTGATCTCCTGAGCTCACATTCGGTTTCACTACACATGACACGTAACGGGAGCACACACGGTTAGTTCTGGTTCACAAGACTAGTAAACCAATGGAACAATCCCAATAGTGTTAACTAAAGGAATCGTCCCAAAAGTGTAAACCAATGGAATTGTCCCAAAAGTGCAAACCAATGGAATAGTCCCAAAAGCGCTCACTCTGCTTAAGCTCAAGCTAAATCAGGGCACCTCCAGTAACACAGACACCTATCAAAACTAACACAGACACCACTCAGAACTAACACAGACACCACTCAAAACTAACACAGACACCACTCAAAGATACCACAATTAAAATATGTGATGTGACTGTGCTCGTTGCTACTTAACGGAGCAGCAAAGGGGTCTCTGGTCAAACCTCTTACCTCTTTGCTGCCCATCGACATTTCCTCGGAGGCCGAGTCGCTGCTGAAGTCCTCTGTGATAGCGGTCTCAAAGTCTGACTCGCACACCGCGATGGGCACGCTCACCGTCAGGCTGGGGTTGTGGATGAACGACATGTAGTTGCACTCCTCCTTTGGGTAATTCTCCGTACTGTCTCCTAACCCCACCCCCAACCCCCCTCCGGGCCGCCCGTTCCCCTCCTTCAGATAGACCCCACTCGGATCTTTACTGATCTCGACCAACGTGTGATTTGAGATGCAGTTGCCCCCCTTGCCATTGATGGAGCTGTGGAGCTCGTCCAGGGTCTTACCCCCCTCCAGTGACTCCCCCTTGACCCGTTTGTTGGCTCCGCCCCCGAGGAACAGGCTCTGGATAACCTGGCGGATGGCCACCTTGACCCAGGCCACGCCCCTCTGGATGCGGCCCACAGCGATCTGCAGGTTGTTCATCTCGCTGTCGTCGTCCGTGGCCGCCAGGTTGTCGGCGCTGAAGGAGCTGAGCAGCAGGGCCAGGAACAGATTCAGAACCTGTAGAGACAGAGGGAGGAAAGGAGTCCATTCTGATCTGGGTTCAGTTGTTAATATGGAGATTCAGTTCAAATTGAAAATTGCATATCACTTAAATATGGGTAGGCTTAAAACATATTTGCTGCACCAGTGTCAAACACAAATTGACCAAGAAAGATTTATCACAAGTAGAGTGATATCATCCATAGGTATGGGGATTTTGGGATATACAATGACTAACAGCAAAAACACCTACCACCAGGTTCCCTATAACCATGACCATCATAAAAACGATGAGGCACATGCTCTGGCCAGCCACCTCCATACAGTCCCACATGGTCTCGATCCACTCCCCACACAGCACCCGGAACACGATGAGGAACGAGTGGAAGAAGTCATGCATGTGCCAGCGGGGCAGCTGGCAGTTGTCTGCGATCTTACACACACACTCCTTGTAGCTCTTGCCGAACAGCTGCATGCCCACCACGGCGAAGATGAACACGATGATGGCTAGGACCAGTGTCAAATTACCCAGAGCTCCCACCGAGTTACCGATGATCTTGATCAGCATGTTCAGGGTGGGCCAAGACTTGGCCAGTTTGAACACCCTCAACTGTTGACAAGAAGAATCACATGAGGAGTTTTGTTGTTCCTGGTTGTGACCACGGTATTATTATCTAGCTAGCATCAATCAACAAAGGATGAAGATGAATATTAGCACTGTATCAAGGAGTACGTAAAAGAAAGGGCATCTGTCATTCAGCTAAGGCGGGGGGGGGGGGGGGGGGGGGGGGGTAGTTATGTTTCCTGTAGAAATGTGGCAACTAGAGGGTACACAATCTGCTCTGACAGGATCAACTCGGGAGAAACTGGTGTCAGAAGTGGGATCTCACCAATCGGAAAGACCGGAGCACAGACAGGCCCTCTACATTGGCCAGGCCGAGCTCCATCAGACTCAGACTGACAATGATGCCGTCAAATATGTTCCATCCCTGTTGAAAGTAGTAGTAGGGGTCCAGAGCGATTAGCTTGAAACACATCTCAGCCGTGAAGATGCCTGTAAACACCTACACAGAGACAGAGACAGTAGTTAGATTTGAGCACGGTTAGAAATACTTCCATAGACTGAGTGTTAGTGGTTGTGTGGGTAGTGTGTGGGTTAAGCTTGGCTAGCCACACATATTTGGACCTATGGATAGTGGATAGATGTACATCTTTGTATACAGTTTCAATAGTATATGGCCAACTTGATGGCTGAATCTTCTTAAAATAGACTTAGACAATGAAACCGTGAAAAATAACAGATTGATGATTTGGAAGATGCCATGTGTGACTTTGAGGAGAAGCTATATCAGGCGCAAGAGATTTTCCGTACAAATTCCTTAGAAATGAAAAAAGCAGCAGCGGACATTGCTGAACTCTTATCCACCAGACCTGTACATCCATGAATGGATCTCTATCATTTGTAACTGTTTCTGATGTATGTGTTGTGAAGTATTGTTCAATAGATGTACTCTGTAAGGCATTTATTTATCTGTGTTTCTATTTCACAATTCATTTGACATAGATTGCTGAGTGAAGGGTTTGGGTGTAAAAAATATCTAAATATATATTGATGTATTGTATGAAGAAAAAAATATACAATTAGAAATGGCTGTTAGGGGAGAAAACCATCCTAGTGACAGTCTCTCTTTAACAGCTTGATATTTCGAAAAAGCCTTGCAAGTTTACGTCAATAATATCGAACACTTACCAAGTTCCCGACAGAGAGGACGTGATTGAACTCCGTGGTCATGGGATAATGTTCCATGGCCATGAACAGGGTGTTGAGGACGATGCAGACGGTGATGGCCAGGTCCACGAAGGGGTCCATCACCACCGTGTTGACGATCCCCTTGAAACTCAACCACATAGGACAGCAGTCCCAGATCAGATAGGTGTTGGCAAACTTATACCAGCATGGTGGACACTTCTGCCTGGACTCTTCAAGCTCTGGAAAGGGTTAAAACAGACACATTTTGGAGTCATTCCCCCCCCTTAAAAAAAAAAGATTTAGTCATTTAGCAGACGCTCTTCTCCAGAGTGACTTACAGGAGCAATTAAGGTTAAATTACTTGCTCAGGGGCACAGACAGATTCTTCACCCAGTCGACTCATGGATTTGAACAAACAACCTTTTGGTTAGTGGTTAAAGGCTACCTGCCGCCTGTTGGTATGTATACATGTCCACATTTTGGCTTTAAGGCATTATGACTTGTTATAAGCACGTATAAGAAGTATCAAATATCATATAGTTAACTTTCAGGAAAGTGCTATCATGTTTTTATCATGCTAAGGAGGACACTTCATTGATGGCAAACACATTATAATGGTTGTTGTAGGCTTCAAGATGTTCGGTTCATCGGTCTGGTATAATAACATATTATTTAATAACTTGGTGTGACACCAACCCTCCATGGTGTTGGTGAGAATACTGGCCACACTCATAGCTCTGGCTCTGGCTCTGTCTGGTTCATCTAGGTAGGCCATGGAAGCCTGGCGAGACCTCCTCTTCTTCAGCCTCATCTCAGAGTCAGTGGTCGTCCCCTGGAGACAAAGAAACATCTGAAAGAGTTATTCAGTGTACGGACTAGGTGGCCTGTAAGGGACTCCTGACCCTAACCATGACTAAACCAACAATGTTGGGTTCACTTCAAATAGTATTTATTTTCTGTCAAATACTTTAGCTGGGCAATGGAACCAACTGAATAATCCCAAAAGTGCAAACCCGGTCATCTGGCTCAATCAAAAGAAAATGAATAATATTTGGAGCCTGGACTGATAAAAATTATAGCTCACCTCAGGCAGGAGCAGTCCTACAGGCGAGGTGGGCACCGAGGTCCCTCCCACTAGCGAGACGACGCCGTTACAGTCCACGGTGCAGTGCATCTTGCCGTTGGCGGGCAGCAGGACGCGCTGAGGGGCCAGGCTAGTCTGACTGACCGTGCTGGAGCGGCACTCGACACGGCAAGGCACGAACAAGGAGCCGCGGCGGCTGTCGGTGTCCTCGAACGTGCTTTGCTCGTCGTCGGCGAAGTCGTTATCGGAGACAACATCGCGGGCGCGGCCTCGGAAGCTAAACAGGCTAGCTTGGCTGTTCCTCCTCGGGGAGAAGAGGGAGCCGCGGATACTGAGGAGAGACTGGTGGAAGAGGAGAGGGAGGAAAAAAAGAAAGGGGAGAGGAGAGAAAGGTATCAGTACTGAAAAAGAGGAGGAGGTTGGAGGTTATGGAGACGATGAAACAGAAGAAGGGAGATCAACATGATTGGAGTGACTCAGTGGACACTCCGCCCGGTGGAGTGATGAGGAAGATGATGGTAATGAGGACAATGGTGACTAAGACAATGACCCTTTCCCCTCACTGTGTACTCGCCTGGTTGGGTGAGGAGCATCTCTTCTCGTAGGACAGCCGGTTGGCATCTATCGAAAACCGGAAGCTTAACCTCTTGATACTGTCCTCCGACTCGGACTTGTGGAACTTCTTGTGCTCGCCCCTCTCTTTTCTCTTCTTCTGACGGTTCATTCTCTCCTTGGCACTCTTGGAGCTGAGTTTGGAGGTCCCTGAGGAGGCTTCTGAGGAGGGCCCCCCTCTCCCGCTGTACTCTCCGTGGCTCTCTGTGGCTGCTGCCGCGGCAACCTGACAGCCAATCACACACAAGCACAGTTGTCACGGCAACCACCACCCGTCTTTGGTGGACAGAGCACAGAGCAGAGCAGCAGGCAACACAAAAATACCCAAATCATCTTCAAAGAACTTCTAAAAATGGAGGCCTGTGTTTTGTCCCACAAACGGACTGTTTTCCTAACGAAACTGTCAAAGATTAAAAGGTTATCTGTTCCGGAAGCAAGTGAACAACCCAATTGCTCTTTAATTACAAGCCCTGCAAAACCTGAATAACTGTGGATTAATTTACTACAACAAAAAGACAAAGTCATTCATTTTTCAAAAGCAACCATGCTTATACTCAGTATATAACATCTTCGTGATACCCATGTTTTTGTTATTATTGTATTGCTGGACACTTGCTGGTCAAGCTGTTATTGTAAATAATAAATTATGTGTAGCAGATGGAACCTCCCTCCCTCCACGGAAGCTAATACTGTACTACCAATACCGCACAGAGTAATTATTCCTTCTCTATCTACCTCTTGTTTCCATAGTAATGGAGCACCCTTGTCTGTAGAAGCTTGACACCAAGCAAGCACCAAAACATACTTATGTAAGAGAGGATTATGGACTTAAGAGAGAAGGGCAATAGAGGGCAGGGTAGGGAAAGACAGAGAAAGACAGGGAGGACTTTGGCTGTATGCACCCACTACTGTGTCATTGCTCTGGATAAGATGGTCTGCGTAATGACTCAAATGCAAATTATTTTTAAAAAGTCAAACTCTCTCATGCAAATGCACAAGCAGAAAATCAGCCAATACCAATGCTTCCTCCTGCTGTCTCTTGAGCTGCTCCAGCATGGCCTGGAACTCCTCCTCCTTCTGGGCTGCCTCCTCTATGGTGGCCTGGTTCTGCTCGTCGTAGGCCATGGCCACCACAGCCAGGATCAGGTTGACCAGGTAGAAGGAACCCAGGAAGATCACCAACACAAAGAAGATCATGTAGGGCTTCCCTGCCGCTCGCAGGGTCTAAGAGGGAGGGAGAGAGAGAGGGACGGCGGGGGGAGAGAGAGGGGGAGGAAGAGAGAAGGAGACAGAGAGCGAGAGAGTGGGACGGTGGAGGGAGAGAGAGGGGGAGGAAGAGAGAAGGAGACAGAGAGAGAGTGGGATGGTGGAGGGAGAGAGGGGGAGGAAGAGAGAAGGAGACAGAGAGAGAGTGGGATGGTGGAGGGAGAGAGGGGGAGGAAGAGAGAAGGAGACAGAGAGAGAGTAAGAGAGAGAGAGAGAGACAGAGACAGAGACAGAGCGAGGGAGGGAGGGAGGGAGGGAGGGAGGGAGGGAGGGAGGGAGGGAGGGAGGGAGGGAGGGAGGGAGGGAGGGAGGGAGGGAGGGAGGGAGGGAGGGAGGGAGGAAGGAAGGAAAAGAGGGAGGGAGGGAGGAAAAGAGGGAGAGAGAGATAGGGAGGTAGGTAGTTAGGGAGGGGAAAGAGGGAGAGATAGAGGGAGGGGGAAGAGGGATAGAGGGAGGGGAGGGAGAGAGAGAGGGATAGAAGGAAGGGAGGGAGAGAGAGAGGGATAGAGGGAGGGGATTTCAATGAAAAAGCACTAAAAGGGGGTCAAGCATATCAGATCAGCAAACAGTGAGCGGACATTTTGTTTCTAACCAATAGCTTTGGCCCACCTGTTGGTAGAGGTTTTCCCAGAAGTCCTGGGTCATGAGTCTGAACAGGGACAGGAAGGCCCAGCCAAACGAGTCGAA
Source organism: Oncorhynchus mykiss (assembly GCF_057628025.1). Classification (NCBI taxonomy): domain Eukaryota; kingdom Metazoa; phylum Chordata; class Actinopteri; order Salmoniformes; family Salmonidae; genus Oncorhynchus; species Oncorhynchus mykiss. The sequence goes on from NC_143039.1 coordinate 28,150,946, forward strand.
GCTTGTGTAGTCGTAGTCTGGGTTCCTGCCCGCCTTAATGCATGTGAATCCCTCTGGGCACAACCTGAGGTGAAGAACCCCATACAGAACACACAGGTCAGCAACCATGTGGTGGTCACTAAACCACTGCCACAAGCCACTTGTACAGTACAGAGCGATACAGTGGATATTTACAGCGTCCACTGAGCAGCATTGGTTTTCATTCGATCGACTTAACTGTACACTGAATATGATTTGATTCACTAAGATCTGCCTGACTACATTAACTCTATCCACTGTAAGTGGCACTCGTTTTTATTAGACCGACTTGACTGCATCAAATTAGTCAATTCTGCTGAAATAGTATAGTCCTCTCCACTCTCTTGTATTAGCACCAAGTGCTCTATTCTAGTTAGCATGTCGTCAATGCCTAAGTGTTAAGGAAACAAGTGAGTATGCTTACACGCACACTAATAACTCGATATTAAACTGATTATGGCAGAAGGCCGAGTATGGCATTAGTCATGTAAACACCTTCATCTGATTATCTTAATCGGCGTAAGGTCAAAGTTGATTAAAACACCTGGTTTTCTGAGCAATCTTTCTAATTATTAGGACGTGTAAACAGCTTTATCGGCCTTTCCAGCTGTGTGTTTGATCTGTGCATGTGCCAGGACCGGAAGCATGCGTGAGGGAAGTGAGTTCGGAAAAACTGAAAGGATGCATCTTAGAAATATTTTTCACAAACAAACTTCATTTGTCCAAACTCAATCAAATAACCTTTGCAAAAAAATAACATGTTCAGTGTTGTAAAACGTTTATCTTGTCTGCTGATTTTCAGATGTGTCCATTTAAACATGATTATTAGGTAAACCGTTCTTCTTGCAAAGCACGTAAAGGTTTTAATCAAACTATTGCATTCATCTGACAGTGCACAATAATCATATTTATTGTGCGCATGTAATCGTGCTCAGTAATTCCGTATGCGTGTTGAGGCTGGGTTGGTGAATGTAATTGGCTATGTAAATAAAGGATGTTGTCAAGTCTCACCCGGCTCCACTGCCATTCCCACAGAGGAGGGCGTCCCTGCGGTTGAGGAGGTAATAGTAATTACCTACAAGGAGGAACAGAGAGAGGAACAATCAGTCAATATGTTGAGGAGCGCTCGAGGAAAGGAGGGAGGCAGGCAGGGAGGAAAGAGAGGAGGGAGGCAGGCAGGGAGGAAAGAGAGGAGGGAGGCAGGCAGGGAGGAAAGAGAGGAGGGAGGCGGGCAGGGAAAAAAGAGAGGTGGGAGGCAGGCAGGGAGGAAAGAGTGGAGGGAGGCAAGCAGGGAGGAAAGAGAGGAGGGAGGCGGGCAGGGAGGAAAGAGAGGAGGGAGGCAGGCAGGGAGGAAAGAGAGGAGGGAGGCAGGCAGGGAGGAAAGAGAGGAGGGAGGCAGGCAGGGAGGAAAGAGAGGAGGGAGGCAGGCAGGCAGGGAGGAAAGAGAGGAGGGAGGCGGGCAGTGAGGAAAGAGGGGAGGGAGGCGGGCAGGGAGGAAAGAGGAGGGAGGCAGGCAGGGAGGAAAGAGAGGAGGGAGGCAGGCAGGGAGGAAAGAGAGGAGGGAGGCAGGAAGGGAGGAAAGAGAGGAGGGAGGCAGGCAGGGAGGAAAGAGAGGAGGGAGGTGGGCAGGGAGGAAAGAGAGGAGGGAGGCGGGCAGGCAGGGAGGAAAGAGAGGAGGGAGGCAGGCAGGGAGGAAAGAGAGGAGGGAGGCAGGCAGGGAGGAAAGAGAGGAGGGAGGCAGGCAGGGAGGAAAGAGAGGAGGGAGGCTGGCAGGGAGGAAAGAGAGGAGGGAGGCTGGCAGGGAGGAAAGATAGGAGGGAGGTTTGAAACTGAATTAAAAGATTAGAGATTTAGCAAATAATCTTAATGGGTTTTCAAACTTGTACAAAATTAAGATTTATGAATTAAGCAAACAATACGCTGTGGCCCAGTGGTTGAGTGCTTTAAGTGAAATAAACAAAAGCACTTTATTAAAATAATTGTTATTGTCATTATATACTGTATTGTATATATTGTATATATTGTATAAAGGGGGGTGCAACTCAATATTAGGAAGGTGTCCTTTAATATACTGTGTACTGAACCAAAATATAGATGACTGACTTGACTGCATCAAATTAACCAACTAAATTCTGCTGAAATAGTATAGTCCTCTCCACTCTCTTGTATTAGCGCCAAGTGCTCTATTCTAGTTAGCATGTGTAACTCAGTTGTGTAACTCAGTAAAATCATTGGAATTGTCACATGTTTCATTTATATTTTTGTTCAGTATATACAGTATATGTATATATATACATATATACACAATTGAAGTCGGAAGTTTACATACATTTAGGTTGGAGTCATTAAAAGTCGTTTTTCAACCACTACACAAATTTCTTGTTAACAAACTATAGTTGTGGCATGCCGGTTAGGACACCTACTATGTGCATGACACAGTAATTTTTTACAATTGTTTACAGATTATTTAATTTATAATTCACTGTATCACAATAACAGTGGGTCAGAAGTTTACATACACTAAGTTGACTGTGCCTTTAAACAGCTTGGAAAATTCCAGAAAATGCTGTTAATGCTTTAGAAGCTTCTGATAAACGAATTGACATAATTTGAGTCAATTGGAGGTGTACCTGTAGATGTATTTCAAGGCCTACCTTCAAACTCAGAACACCTACTCATTCAAGGGGTTTTCTTTATTTTTACTATTTTCTATATTGTAGAATAATAGTGAGACGTCAAAACTGTGAATTATGTATATGTGTGTGTATATATATATATATATATATATATACAGTGGGGCAAAAAAGTATTTAGTCAGCCACCAACTGTGCAAGTTCTCCCACTAAAAAGATGAGAGAGGCCTGTAATTTTCATCATAGGTACACTTCAACTATGACAGACAAAATGAGAAAAAAAAATCCAGAAAATCACATTGTAGGATATTTAATTAATTTATTTGCAAATTATGGTGGAAAATAAGTATTTGGTCAATAACAAAAGTTTATCTCAATACTTTGTTATATACCCTTTGTTGGCAATGACAGAGGTCAAAGTTTTCTGTAAGTCTTCACAATGTTTTCACACACTGTTGCTGGTATTTTGGCCCATTCCTCCATGCAGATCTCCTCTAGAGCAGTGATGTTTTGGGGCTATTGTTGGGCAACACGGACTTTCAACTCCCTCCAAAGATTTTTTATGGGGTTGAGATCTGGAGACTGGCTAGGCCACTCCAGGACCTTGAAATGCTTCTTACGAAGCTACTCCTTCGTTGCCCGGGCGGTGTGTTTGGGATCATTGTCATGCTGAAAGACACAGCCACGTTTCATCTTCAATGCTCTTGCTGATGGAAGGAGGTTTTCACTCAAAATCTCATGATACATGATGATCTCATTCATTCTTTCCTTTACATACCTGTTTGTCCAATGCCAATATCTTGCCATTCATTTTTGTACAATTCAGGGGGGTATTCCCTTACACGGATCAGTCATCCTGGTCCCTTTGCAGAAAAACAGCCCCAAAGCATGATGTTTCCACCCCCATGCTTCACAGTAGGTATGGTGTTCTTTGGATGCAACTCAGCATTCTTTGTCCTCCAAACACAACGAGTTGAGTTTTTACCAAAAAGTTATATTTTGGTTTCATCTGACCATATGACATTATCCCAATCTTCTTCTGGATCATCCAAATGCTCTCTAGCAAACTTCAGACGGGCCTGGACATGTACTGGCTTAAGCAGGGGGATGCGTCTGGCACTGCAGGATTTGTCCCTGGCGGCGTAGTGTGTTACTGATGGTAGGCTTTGTTACTTTGGTCCCAGCTCTCTGCAGGTCATTCACTAGAGATCTTAAAATCTTGAGATCTTGCGTGGAGCCCCAGATCGAGGGAGATTATCAGTGGTCTTGTATGTCTTCCATTTCTTAATAATTGCTCACACAGTTTATTTCTTCAAACCAAGCTGCTTACCTATTGCAGATTCAGTCTTCCCAGCCTGGAGCAGGTCTACAATTTTGTTTCTGGTGTCCTTTGACAGCTCTTTGGTCTTGGCCATAGTGGAGTTTGGAGTGTGACTGTTTGAGGTTGTGGACAGGTGTTTTTTATACTGATAACAAGTTCAAACAGGTGCCATTAATACAGGTAACGAGTGGAGGACAGAGGGGCCTCTTAAAGAAGAAGTTACAGGTCTGTGAGAGCCAGAAATCTTGCTTGTTTGTAGGTGACCAAATACTTATTTTCCACCATAATTTGCAAATAAATTCATAAAAAATCCTACAATGTGATTTTCTGGATTTTTTTTCTCATTTTGTCTGTCATAGTTGAAGTGTACCTATGATGAAAATTACAGGCCTCTCTCATCTTTTTAAGTGGGAGAACTTGCACAATTGGTGGCTGACTAAATACATATTTGCCCCAATGTATATACAGTATATATATAGTGCAGAGGTAATAACTCTAACAATATCTCATCATGACCATACCTGGAACACTATGGACCAAGGAGGACCACAATAAACACCATAGCCACTACTGTGGGTGAATGATAGATTGTTGTCATTAAATAAATAATTCACAAAAACAAAGGATGCAAGGAGTAAACATTGCATTATACAAGGATATAAACCAATGCACCCCCTGAGACTGGAGGTCAAGGAGACATATACTGTCTGTTTGACAGTGTACAACAGCTCAGGGGAAGAGGACAGAGTCGTCCAAGAGAGAGTTTGACCCCGTGACCTACTGGCCTTGAATACTAAAAGCTGCAGGCTGCAGAGAGATGGAGAGGTTTACTGGAACTCTCACGCAGCTAACTGCTACACCTCCCTCCCAGACCTCTGTGACTCACATCCTCCATTACTCTCTCCATCTTTCCATCTCTCACTCAAATGGATTTATTTGCATGATATTGCATCAGTCAACACTGACTGTCATTTTCCCCTGTTTTCTCTATCTTCTCTCTCCCGCTCTCGCTCTCTCTATCTTTGTAAATCCATTTCCTCTTTATCCTTAGACCATTTTCACTCTTCTTCATTTATCTTCTCCTCCCTTTCCGCCTTGTCCCCTCTCTCCCCATGACATCAGTGTCATATGTTTGCTGGTCTGGTCTGTGTGTCCGCCTGCCTGCCTGCCTGCCGTGCCCCACCGGCGGCCAGTGAGGAGCCCTCTCTCTCTCTCTCTCTCTCTCTCTCTCTCTATGTGCCTGTTTTCTCACACACAGACAGGGTGTAGGGGGGGATGGGGAGAAGGGGGTTATTGTGGGCGATTATCCGCCACGTTTGCCACAATTTCCCACCGGGCACTACTTGCACTTGCCCCGGCCTTCCGGCCAATCGCTGTCACTCTTTATCACGCTGCTTCACAGAAATTGGGCAGGGCATGGGCTGTCTGGTTTTATTACACAGAATATGAAGACTGTCTGAGTAGTGTGACTCAGATACTGTCTGAGGTATAGAACACAACCCTCATTACCCCGGCGCCCCTGCAGACAAACAAGCACTTAACTTACTCTCATTGTTGATGTACTCAGTCCAGTTTACGGAGCTAGTGATGTTGAAATCGGTTCCGTTGAAATCGGTTCCATTTAAGTCTGGAGTTCCCAGAGTTCTGTTCAGGCGGTCGTCGGGGGTCGTGTCATTGGCGAGGTTGCGGATACACTTCTGCCTCAGGTTGCCCATGAAGAGCTGCAGGCCAATCAGGGCGAAGACGCTGAGACAGAAAACGGTGAGGATCATGACGTCGGAGAGCTTCTTGACCGACTGGATCAGAGCGCCCACGATGGTCTTTAGTCCTGTAAGGGAGGGACGACACACAGTCCTGGTTACCAGCTCCAACTGATTAATAGAACAGATACATAATATGGTATAGAAATGTAGTATAGAAATGCTAAGGTATGTAGAAATGCTTCAGCCCCCAATGATAGCTAGCAAGCAGCATAGGAGATCCATATGTCAAGTTTCTGTATGACATTCATACAGGCCCTGGTTGAGGATCGTGGATCTCTCCAGAGATGGTGTTGTTGGTGTTAAGATCACCCAGTTCTTAACACACTTAGATAAACCCCTGGCAAACTGTCTACACAGAAAGTCTAATTTTGGTTGATAATCAAATTCTCTTTTTGAATAGACTCAGATCACTACAGATATCGTATCATATCATTACGTAGTGATCTGTACAGCAATGTAATAATGACATACTAGACAAATTGCGATCATTCAGTTTGATAGGGACTAAGTGTTTTGGGGTTTTAGTGATGCTAAGCAGATGCTACAGTTTTTCTACAGACTGTTTTGCTAGCACAGGCCGGAATATGTTCCAGGATTTTTCCGATGGCATTGAGGAGTACACCACATCAGTCATTGGCTTCATCAATAAGTGCATTGATGATGTCGTCCCCATAATGACTGTACTGTACATACCCCAACCAGAAGCCATGTATTACAGGCTACATCCGCACTGAGCTAAAGGGTAGAACTGCCGCTTTCAAGGAGCGGGACTCTATCCTGGAAGCTTAAAATAAATCCAGCTATGCCCTCCGACGAACCATCAAACAGGTAAAGCGTCAATATAGGACTAAGATCGAATCGTACTACACTGGCTCCGATGCACGTCGGATGTGTCAGGGCTTGCAAACTATTACAGACTACAAAGGGAAGTACAGCCGAGAGGTAAATTACTTCTATACTCACTTGAGGCAAGTAACACTGAAACATGCATGAGAGCATCAGCTATTCTGGACGACTCTGTGATCATGCTCTCCGCAGCTGATGTGAGTAAGACCTTCAAACAGGTCAACATTCACAAGGCCGCAGGGCCAGACGGATTACCAGAATGTGTACTCTGAGCATGCGCTGACCAACTGGCAAGTGTCTTCACTGACATTTTCAATCTCTCCCTGTCCGAGTCTGTAATACCAACATGTTTCAAGCAGACCACCATAGTCACTGTGCCCAAGAACACTAAGGTAACCTGACAAAATGACTACCCACCCATAGCACTTCAGTTTGTAGCCATGAAGTGCTTTGAAAGGCTGGTCATGGCTCACATTAATGCCATTATCCCAGAAACCCTAGACCCACTCCAATTTACATACCACCCCAACAGATTCACAGATGATGCAGTCTCTATTGAATTCCGCACTGCCCTTTCCCACCTGGACAAAAGGAACACCTATGTGAGAATGCTATTCATTGACTACAGCTCAGCGTTCAACACCATAGAGCCCTCAAAGCTCATCACTAAGCTAAGGACCCTGGGACTAAACACCTCCCTCTGCAACTGGATCCTGGACTTCCTGACAGCCGCCCCCAGGTGGTAAGGGTAGGTAACAACACATCCGCCACGCTGATCCTCAACACAGGGGCCCCTCAGGGGTGCGTTCTCAGTACCCTCCTGTACTACCTGTTCACTCATGACTGCACGGCCAGGCACGACTACAATACCATCATTAAGTTTGCAGATGACACAACAGTGGTAAGCCTGATCACCGACAATGACTATAGGGTCTCTGACCTCTATAGGGAGGAGGTCAGAGACCTGGCTGTGTGGTGCCAGTACAACAACCTCTCCCTCAACGTGATCAAGACAAAGGAGATGATTGTGGACTACAGGAAAAGGAGGCCCGAGCACATCCCCATTCTCATCGATGGGCTGTATTGGAGCAGGTTGAAATATTCAAGTTCCTTGGTGTCCACATCACCAACAAACTAACATGGTCCAAGCACACCAAGACAGTCATGAAGAAGACACAACAAAACCTATTCCCACTCAGGAAACTGAAAAGATTTGGAATGGGTCCTCAGATCCTAAAAACGTTCTACAGCTGCACCATTGAGAGCATCCTGATGGGTTGCATCACTGCATGGTATGGAAACTGCTCGGCCTCCGACCGCAAGGCACTACAGAGGGTAGTGCGTACGGCCCAGTACATCACTGGGGCTAAGCTTCCTGCCATCCAGGACCTCTATGCCAGGCGGTGTCAGAGGAAGGCCCCAAAAATTGTCAAAGACTCCAGCCACCCTAGTCATAGACTGTTCTCTCTGCTACCACACGGCAAGCGGTACCAGAGTGCCAAGTCTAGGTCCAAGAGGCTTCTAAACAGCTTCTACCCCCAAGCCATAAGACTGCTGAACATCTAATCAAATGGCTACCCAGACTATTTGCATTGCCCCCCCCCCCCCCCCTTTATGCTGCTGCTACTCTCTGTTATTATTATCTCTGTTATTATCACTTTAATAACTCTACCTACATGTACATATTACCTCAATTACCTCGACTAACCGCTGCCCCCGCACATTGACTCTGTACCGGCACCCTCTGTGCATAGACTCGCTATTGTTATTTTACTGCTGCTTATAATTATTTCTTACTTTTACTTCTTATTTTATTTGTATTTTTTTTTAAACTGCATTGTTGGTTAAGGGCTTGTAAGTAAGCATTTCACTGTAAGGTCTACATGTGTTGTATTCGGTGCATGTGACAAATACATTTTGATTTGAAAGAGAGCTGATGTAGGTTGAGGTTAGAGACCCCCACTAACCATGGATCCAATGATGTGATTGGTTCATCCATGAAACAGGGCGATGACAACTTTGTGAGAGTGTGTGTCATGGCATTGCCTAGCATCAATCTAGTACATCCCTATTCAACAACCACCATACGCAGTGAACAGGACATACATGCAACATAGAACAAGGACAGAGGGGGAACCCTAGACACAAATGCTCACCACACAAATTGGCTTTTGCAATGTCTCATGCATAAAAAGACAAACAAATCATAAATATTCTACCGAATTTCCCCAAAGGGCAAGATAGCAAAGAAAGAGAATTACAGGAAGAAAGTGAAAGTAACGTCATGTGTCTAAAAGTGTGGAATCTTTTCCATCTCGATGGAGTGGGCCCGGATTCCTGCTTTTACTGGCCTGTGGAAAGGCAGCGTGACAGAGGCAACAACGCTAGGCTAAGCTAAACGTGAGATGAGCAGTTACTGTTTCTCAGATGGAGTGAATTAGCCATTAGCTGTTAGCTTATAGCCTTGTTGCTAGCATTTAAGTGTTTAACCTTTAACCTCTGACCTGGGCTCTCTCACCTGGGATGACTGATATAGTTTTGAGAGCTCGGAGAACCCTGAAGGTTCTGAGGGCCGAGACATTACCCAGGTCCACAAACTCTGTCACATATCTGTAAGGGAAGGCAGCAGGGGGGAGGTTTGGGGGAGGGAAGAGGAGCGAGGGAAGGAAGGGGGAAGTCACACACACAGGACACACACCATGACAACACAAGGGGGTTGGGGGTTGGGGGGGGGGGGTCGACAAATGTCACAAACAAAAGACATCTTGGCTGACGGGTGTGAGAGCAGGCATAGGTTCTTACCTGGGATTACCGAGATAGTTTTCAAAGCTCGCAAAACTCTGAAAGTGCGCAGAGCTGAAACATTGCCTAGGTTTACAAACTCTGTTACATACCTGCAGGATTAAATGCACAGTTAAAAATCAGCGTTGTACGCTGACATACTTGCAAATGCACACACACACACACACACACATACAGACGCAGGTACACACATACGCGCATATGAATACACGTCAAGCACACACTTTCACAGTGGAATTAATTAGATCAAATGCACTACACCATAAACAGGAATACGTTAGATATCATACATACAGTATATACGTTTTTGAGAAAGATTACTTGAAAAATACAATTTTATTTAGTAAATGTAGTTAATGGTTTCTTTTCATTTTGAAGAGAGATTCAAATGGAATTAATTGATTACTATTTGTTAATGTAAAAATAGAAATGTAATGAATTATGGCTGCGTCATTAGATTTGGGATGGGGTCGCGAGAACAAAATAGACTGGGTCCTCAGAAATTCTGGCAAAAATAAATGGGGTCTCCACTGAAAAAGTTTGAATACCACTGGTCTAGAGTGTTGAGTGTAGAGCACTGCTCTGACCTCATAACTCTAACCTCTGTGTCCTGACTGACCTCTGTGTCCTGACTGACCTCTGTGGCCTGACAGACCTCCGTGTCCACACTTTTCAAACCAGTCCTTCCAGTTACATGGCAGAATCAGAATATCCACAGTGTAGAAACATTAAGGACACCTGCACTTTCCATGACATAGACTGAACAGGTGAATCCAGGTGAAAGCTAGGATCCCTTATTGATGTCACTTATTAAATCCACTCCAATCAGTGTAGATGAAGGGGAGGAGACAGGTTAATGAAAGATGTTTAAGCCTCGAGACAATTGAGACATGAATTGTGTATTTGTGCCATTCAGGAGGTGAATGGACAAAACAAAAGATTTTGAATGGGGTGTGGTAGTAGGGGCCAGGCACACCGGTTTGTGTCAAGAACTGCAATGCTGCTGGGTTTTTCACACTAGTCATGGGCCAGCATTTTGAGTGTGTGTGTGTGTGGGGGGGGGGGGAGCATCTGAAGGTGTTCCTAATGTTTGGTATAGTCAGTGTATATTGATATTTGGATTAGTGACATGAGTAGTAGTTTTGTAGTGAAGTGTTATATTAATTGTACTTAAAATATAAAAAAATCTACGCTGGTTAGGAGGAATACATACATCAGTCCTATACTCAGACATGCTTGTTGTTGATATAGTCAGCAATGCTAGATAATATCCTATTCTATTGACCCTAGCTGGAAATATGTCATCCATACAGTTGAAGTCGTAAGTTTACATGCACCTTAGCCAAATACATTTAAACTCAGTTTTTCACAATTCCTGACATTTAATCCTTGTAAACATTCCCTGTCTTAGCTCAGATAGGATGACCACTTATTTTAAGAATTTGAAATGTCAGAATAATAGTAGAGTAAATGATTTATTTCAGCTTTTATTACTTTCATCACATTCCCAGAGGGTCAAAAGTTTACATACACTCAATTAGTATTTGGTAGCATTGCCCTAAATTGTTTAACTTGGGTCAAACGTTTCGGGTAGCCTTCCACAAGCTTCCCACAATAAGTTGGGTGAATTCATGCCCATTCCTCCTGACAGAGCTGGTGTAACTGAGTCAGGTTTGTAGGCCTCCTTGCTTGCACACGCTTTTTCAGTTCTGCCCACACATTTTCTATAGGACTGAGGTCAGGACTTTGTGATGGCCACTCCAATACCTTGATTTTGTTGTCCTGATGCCATTTTGCCACAACTTTGGAAGTATGCTTGGGGTCATAATCCATTTGGATGACCCATTTGCAACCAAGCTTTAACTTCCTGACTGATGTCTTGAGATGTTGCTTCAATATATGCACATCATTTTCCTCCCTCATGATGCCATCTATTTTGTGAAGCGCACCAGTCCCTCCTGCAGAAAAGCACCCACACAACATGATGCTGCCACCCCCGTGCTTCATGGTTGGGATGGTGTTCTTCGGCTTGCAAGCCTCCCCTTTTTCCTCCAAACATAACAATGGTCATTCTGGCCAAACAGTTCTATTTTTGTTTCATCAGACCAGAGGACATTCTCCAAAAGTATGTGCAGTTGCAAACCATGTGCAGTTGCAAACCATAGTCTGGATTTTTTTATGGCGGTTTTGGAGCAGTGGCTTCTTCCTTGCTGAGGGGCCTTTCAGGTTATGTCGATATAGGACTCGTTTTACTGTGGATATAAATACTTTTGTACTTGTTTCCTCCAGCATCTTCACACGGTTCTTTGCTGTTGTTCTGGGGTTGATTTGCACTTTTTGCACCAAAGTACGTTCATCTCTAGGAGACAGAACGCGTCTCCTTCCTGAGTGGTATGACAGCTGTGTGGTCCCATGGTGTTTATACTTGCGTACTATTGTTTGTACAGATGAACATGGTACTTTCAGGCGTTTGGAAATTGCTTCCAAGGATGAACCAGACTTGTGGAGGTCTACAATTGTTTTTCTGAGTTCTTGGCTGATTTCTTTTGATTTTCCCATGATGTCAAGCAAAGAGGCACTGCGCTGGAAGGTAGGCCTTGAAATACATCCAAATGACTGAAATGATGTAAATTAGCCTATCAGAAGCTTCTAAACTCATGACAGCATTTTCTGGAATTTTCCAAGCTGTTTAAAGGCACAGTCAACTTAGTGTATGTAAACTTCTGACCCACTGGAATTGTGATACAGTGAATTATAAGTGAAATAATCTGTATAATCTTGTTGGAAAAATGACTTGTGTCATGCACAAAGTAGATGTCCTAACCGACTTGCCAAAACTATAGTTTGTTAACAAGATATTCGTGGAGTGGTTGAAAAACAAGTTTTAATAACTCTAACCTAAGTGTTTGTAAACTTCCGACTTCAACTGTACATCTGTGGTAATACTTACGCCATGGAGATTACCATGAAGTCCAACCAGTTCCATGGATCCCTGAGGAAGGTGAACTTCCCCACACAGAACCCCCTCGCCAAGATTTTAATGAGAGACTCGAATGTGTAAATTCCTGTGAATGTGTACCTGATCAAACCAAGACAGAAAGGCATTATGATGGTTACTATGGAAGTCAACAACAACAGCCCTATTCAATCAAAATCTTATAACTGTTTTCCGGCTAGATCAAAACAACACTATTTCTCCTGTGCCAGTGTCGGCTCTGTTCCAATTTTGATGGCAAGAAAACAATTGTAAGTCTTATGCTAGTGTGGATATCAGTGGAGGCTGCTGAGGGGAGAATGGCTCATAATAATGGCTGGAACGGTGCGAATGGAATTGCATCAAACCTTGTGTTTGATGTATTTGATACAATTCCACTCATTCCTCTCCATTTCTCCCCAATTAAGGTGCCACCAACCTCCTGTGGTGGATACTAGAGCGTAGCCAATGTTTGAATTGTCATGCTAATTCATTTCTTATGGTTTCTCACAGTAAAAATGTCTGAGAAACGCAATTACGCATTCTCACACTGGAAACAGAATTGTATCTTGTGTCTTACAAAGGAAGCTATAAAAACTGGTGTCAATTGAATAGTGTAACAGCCAATAATAAGTAACCTATAGGAATTAAATCTAGAATATAAGTTACTTACTCAACATTCTTGGCCCAGTCCGGGGGGTTGCTCAGAGTCATAAAAGCACAGTTGGTCAAAATGGTGAACATGATTAACATGCTGAACATCGTACAGAGACACAAGTCAAGGAAAGAACACAACACGTTCAGAGACACATGTAAAGCAATGTCACATCAAGGCTAACTAATAATGAGGACTAGGCCCCGAGTGTTCCGTGACCATAGGCCATAGGCTATCCGTTTTGTCACCAAAACCCGATATACTATCCACCACTGCAACCTGTATGCTCTCGTTGGCTGGCCCTCGCTTCATATTTGTCGCCAAACCCACAGGCTCCAGGTCATCTATAAGTATTTTCTAGGTAAAGCCATGCCTTATCTCAGCTCACTGGTCACCATAGCAGCACCCACCCGTAGAGCGCGCTACAGCAGGTATATTTCACTGGTCACCCCCAAAGCCAATTACTCCTTCGGCCACCTTTCTTTCCAGTTCTCTGCTGCCATTTAATTGGGGAGGAATGGAGAGGACTGGAACGAACTGCAAAAATCACTGAAGCTGGAGACTCACATCTCCCTCACTAGCTTTAAGCACCAGCTGTGAGTGCAGCTCACATATCACTGCACCTGTACATAGCCCATCTGTAAATATATCATACAACTACCTCATCCCCATACTGTTATTTTTTATTTTTATTTTGCTCCTTTGCACCCCAGTATCTCTACTTGCACACTCATCTTCTGCACATGTATCACTCCAGTGTTTAATTGCTATATTGTAATTATTTAGCCACTCACTATGGCCTATTCATTGCCTTACCTGCCTTATCCTACCTCATTTGCACACACTGTATATAGACTTTTTCTATTGTATTATTGACTGTATGTTTATTATTCCATGTGTAACTCTGTGTTGTTGTTTATGTCGCACTGCTTTGCTTTATCTTAGCCAGGTCGCAGTTGTAAATGAGAACTTGTTCTCAACTAGCCTACCTGGTTGAGTAAAGGTGAAATATATATTTTTTATTAAAAGTTACCCGGAAAAACTCCATGCCCTATACAGCCTAGAAATATCGACCCAGAGATTTTCTTGGTCAGGTCACATGGTTACCATAACATATTTTCAAAGTCAACATACAATTTAGTCACATTACTCTCACGTGTTTGCTCTATATGACACCAAACTATATCAAACCAAACCTTGATATAGATGTGAAAGGATATGAGTGTACTAAAACTGCAATTGCTATTCTCCGTAGAGGATTGAAGGGGCTTAGGATGTAACAGGCAGGAGTGGCGTTGAAACGGAATATTGCCTTGCCGCGATTTAATACTATAAATGTCTGAAAGAGACCGAGAGACAGAGAGAGAGAGAGAGAGAGAGAGTGAGGAAGAGTTGAGTTTCCCAAATGACATGCAGTAATATGTAGTACACCTTCAACAGACTATGGAACTAAGACTACAAGAAGTGACTGTGGCTGTGAAACACACCCATCCCAGCTGTACACACCACCACAGCACCAAGGCAAGGCCAAGACATTGTCCTCCAGTGTTGATGGTGTGCTGAGGCTGTCCTGTGGTCCTGTTACTATTGGTGTTGATCCTTCTGTCTGGCACGCTCAAACCCCAGAGGACAGGAGAGCAGCCAGGCAGTCCCTCTCTCTCTCTCAGATGGGCTCATGATATGTGTGTGTGTGTGTGTGTGTGTGTGTGTGTGTGTGTGTGTGTGTGTGTGTGTGTGTGTGTGTGTGTGTGTGTGTGTGTGTGTGTGTGTGTGTGTGTGTGTGTGTGTGTGTGTGTGTGTGTGTGTGTGTTTCCGTCTATGTGGGTGTGTATGTGTGTGTCTGATCATGGCAGTGTGAAAGTGTTAGGTAGGCTCTGTAAACAGCCGTCCTACAGAAGGGGCTTCTACAGTACATTGTGTCTTGATGATTACATGAAAGACTCAGCTGGGGCCACAGTTTCGCCCGGTTCCTGTCACTTGTGCATTGGCTGCTAGTTAGCCTTGGCACCATGTAAGGAGGACCCTAGAGTGTGGCTGCTAGTTAGCCTTGGCACCATGTAAGGAGGACCCTAGAGTGTTGGCTGCTAGTTAGCCTTGGCACCATGTAAGGAGGACCCTAGAGTGTGGCTGCTAGTTAGCCTTGGCACCATGTAAGGAGGACCCTAGAGTGTGGCTGCTAGTTAGCCTTGGCACCATGTATAGAGGACCCTAGAGTGTGGCTGCTAGTTAGCCTTGGCACCATCTGAGGAGGACGCAACATGGCACATGAAGGCAGCATAAGGACATGGCACCATGTTTCCACAATTCAGAACATTCTGTGAACTCCTATGTGTCATTATTGGCCAGCAGGGGCTAATGTGATTGCCATTGAGTCTTGCAATGTCTTGTTAATGTATCATAATGCTTTTGAATAGAAAAATAGACCAAACTGTAAAGGTTGTGGGTGGGGTTTAGAGTCCCATATGACATGAAATAGGAGTTGGCAAGACAGCACAAACAGATCTGGAATTTAGGCTAGGTGTGGGTGTGACCAGTACCTTCTGGTTGGAGTAGAAGGGGTCCAGGTCCTCCAGAGGGGTGGAGACAAAGCCTTGGGGGATGTCCCCGTAGATGAAGGGGAGAGACTTCCCTGCCTCCATGTCGCTGTTGGGCTTAGGCTCGTTGTCGTCATTGCTGCCGCTACAGTGGTCAACGCGGGGTTTCCGGGCCTCCTCCTCGGCAATGCGCCTTTCGATGGCGGCAAGCGAGTCGGGACAGAAGCGGCAGAAGCTGTCAGGTCCGGGCGGTACAAGCAGCTGTGCCATCTTGTCATGGTGCTCCTTCACAGGGAAGCTTGGGGCTCCGCCAGGGCAGGGGGCTGGGGAGAGAGGGAGGGAGATCAGGAAGGCCCAGCTACAACATTTAGCCTACAGCACATGTTGTGCATGACAAGTTGCCTGGGATACAGCCAGTACTCTACTGTATGTTTAGACAAATACTCTCCCCTCCCCCTAAAATGAACGTCAAATACGTACAACTGAAACATGAATGGCAATATAATCTTAATTTCCCATGACTTCTGCTGTCAGTTATTGTACTGTAGCACCATGTTCAGATATACCATTACATCATCATACACAGGGACCTGGTTTATTTCTCTCTCTGAAGGACGATCAAAGAGACTTAGTGTAGCATCCTTAATCCTAGTATATTTCCTCTTAAAGACATCAACGTGGTAAGAGCATTACAGGGTAATGTGCACGCAGCTCATGCATGTAGATATATCTACTGTTGAGAGTGAAACCCTGGATGACTGTCAACCAGACACACACAAACACACACACACACACACACAGTGAAAAGGAAGGGAGACATTAGAGAGGGTTCGCACAGTTCCTCTGCCCGCATTGAATTCTGGGTAGTCTTTCTTTCGAGATGCCCAGGGGGTCATAGGCGGGGACAAGGGCAAGGCGAGAGGGCTGAGGCTGGTGACAGTCGAAGAGGGACCTGAACTGATGCAGAGGGACACAGACAGCCTTGGCCGAGGCCAACCAAACTGGACATCAGAGGCCTGTTTCAGCCGAATAAAAAATTATATTTGTATGAGAAGGGAAGTGGTCACCAAGTTAAATGAGATGTAGCTGACCACAGAGATTTTTTTTAAGCTTATTAAAATGTAATTCTATGTAGGTGACTTTCAATATGTCCCCAGGGTTGTCACTGCCACTGTGGTTGATTTAAAAACAGCCAACAGCTGTGGATAGATCACACTCATTGTGGATACATCTGTGATGGAAATAAACACTCATTTTCTCTCTCACCATGGCCTGATTCTCCATCAACATCAATCAACGCCCACACACACCTCTCCCCCATTTATCTTTTTTTACCTCTCTCCAAAGGCCTACCCTGTTTCCTCCAGAGGCCCAGGGAGAAATACAAACAAGCACTCCCCTAAAACCCAAGTGGGCCCTTAGAACAAAACCTGTACCTTTAAGACAACACATATCCAGAGGCCAGTGAGGGCAGTGGGGGCCTCCCTGTCTGGGAGCAGGGGCCAGGGAATACGACTGTGTTCCCCCACCGGCTCCTCTCTCATCACATCTTTAGCACTGTGATCCTCGTTACAGAATGGTACTACTGACATAGCCTTCATTGTCAGTCTTTATCATTTTATATTTCTGAAACAATGGAGGAGCTGCAGTTGTGTCACCTAGCAACCCTATACTGTCTGACTTATGAGGCTACTACTGACACATGGCACATCCAAAACAGTGGCACAGCACCCAGCATACACTTCCATGGGGCTCCTAGCCCAGCCGAGGAGGGATCTCATTTGCATTCATCAGGTTAACACCATTTGATTTCTGATTGCCATTTGAGCAACTGACATCAAAGTAGGTGTTTTCAGAGTTGATTGGTGTTTCTACAGACTGTAAATAACAATTCAATTAACTATCTACTAACCCTAACCCTTATCCTAACCCTAAACTTTAACCGTTACCCTTATCCTAGCACTAGCCCTTACCCTATAACCTTTATTCTGAACCTAACCGTAACCGTAACCTTAGCAACCAGTTGCTTATCAACAGAGAGTTTGTTGATAGTATGACCATTGTTTCAGCATTTACAGATGGATTGTCAGGACTATCTAAATAAAGTGTGACTCGAAATCATCTTTGTTCTAATTCATGGCATGGAATAGGCGCATAAATGAGGAATTACAGTGACCTCATATATCCTATGGTTCTTTGTACTGTAGACAATATCTGTGTCACTGTGTGCTAGCTGGCTTTTCCCATAGGGAGCTTCATAAACACATCTGCTTGTGTTCTAAAGACAGCCTGGGGATCCACTGCTCCGATGTGTGAGTTAGTTGACAGCACGTCACCTAAGAGCCGTATGAGAGGTTTACAAGACCCTACGCTAGTACACACTCCCCCAACTGAACCAGTCTCTGAAGGCTTGTTTTGCCTGGAGTCTAACAACACCGCAGACACTGATTATTTCTATACTCTAAAGATGAATTAAATGGTATCTCATGTTCTAGCATGCATCGGTAGCTATACTGTCTGGTATATTAGGGGTTTTTGAATGGACATTACATTGCCGAATTCATTTAAAATCAAAAGATTGTCCTGGGTGGACGGCATTTATTCAAAGAATGTTTCAAATGTCGACCTCCACATTTAAAAAGGTTGTTTTAATATGATGATGTCTGTCTGTGATAGGGATAAAGAAGCTTCGGGAATATCATACTCGGCCTGTGATCAATATCACAGCTGGAATTTGTCAGATCTGTTCAAAGTTACACGAATCCCTCGAGACTTTATGTAGGCTGTTATCAACACATAAGTATGTACTCAAGACATACATTAAAGCAATACATACTGTTGTTATATCAATACATTAAATGTGACATATGAGTAGTAGTAACCGTTCATATTAGTACGTATTGCTGCGTAGCCAAATTTTCTCTGAACACGTCTGCTGTCCATGGTGCTGAAACGCGAATCAACACAGAAAACACCAATTTGGGGCTCATACACCAAACGGCAGACAGAAACCAAATGGTAAGCTACCAACAGAGACACAGGTATGTTGTCATCATGAAACGCATAGCCAAACACATGAAGGTGTGAAACAAGTTAGGAATCGATTGATGGCTAATAAATCCGTCTAGACAAGTGCAGTGGCTTGCTTTTAAATACGTTGCGTAGCCTTATCACGAACAATAAGCACAGGCTACAGGTATAATCTGAAAGAGAAGGTGAGGCTAGTAGCCATACCTTAATTGTCGTGGATTCAAAACGAGCAGGGGAGGCGGCAGCTGTCGCCATATTCCTCGAATTTACCGCTTCTCATGTGTAACATCTCCGTCCTGCCACCACCATCTGACACGCACATAAGTCTCCAAAAACCGAGACACTCAGATCATGGTTGGAAAGGGCATTAAGTAACAAGAGTGGCTATCTCTCTCAATCACCACAATCCCTGAAAACACAGCGACGTGAGTGAGTGACAAAGGTTCCCAAGCGCGCGTCAGCCACCCAACTGAATGGGTGTGAATGGATCTCTCACAGTGCCTGGGCGTGCCCTTACCCTTACGGGTTGCTTATTCCTTGTAATGGATCCACTATGGATGCTGTTAGCTGAAATATGGATAAACATTTGCATTTTGCCACTACATTCTCTAAGTAGCAGTGTTTCATTTATGACCATGAGACTATCTTATGTCCATGACACTAGAGTCATCTAAGAAGCAGTGGTGACATCTATTTTTCCATTGTCGAGACATGACCGCAAATGACTCAAGCTACTTGAACAATATCGATTGGAAATATTATCGTGATCAACGTTTGCTCAATGCGTTCGTGTGTTTGAGTAACACACATTTAGAGACCACAAAATCCCTGCCAATTTTGATAAATGCATTGCAAGAAATGTATATGTCAATTGAAGGCAAATCTGTTCAACAATAGGGTTCTTGTCATTGATATGTATTACAACAAATTAAATGATCTAATTGCGACACCCATGTATAAAAAAGTAAAGCCATAATTTGGAGATTATAAGAAAGAAGCATGGGAAGGTAGCTTAAATAATAATGTATTGTCATTAATTGTCTATGTCAGGGGTTCCCAAACATTTTCACTCGGGCCCCCAATGGGAACACCCCGCACTCCCCCTGCGCGCACACGCCACGTCTATTTCTATTGGCACAATCACTGTTCATGACCAATCAACATCTTGAACCCCATTGAAAGACTGTCGATTGAGTTGAAGGGGTCAGTCCATAAGAGCAGAGGAATTATATCAAGTATCTGGAAATATTATGTATGGAGGAATGGTCTAAGATCCCTCCCAATGTGTTCTCCAATAATGTGTTCTCTCATAAAACATTTTACAAAAAGGCTCAGTGTCATTATCCTCGCAAGGAGAGGGTGCTAGAATATTGAAAACAGGGGTGTTAGTATGTTTTGCTCATCTTTATCAAGGGTGCCAATAATTATGGATCTGGCTAATTGCCAATATCTCTAGGTGTCTGACAGGGGGCGCTGTTTTAAAGCCACCACACAGCCATTTTGGTACTCCCCTCCGTTGTAAAAAAAATATATTTTGAAATGCATTTATTAATGTCTACATTCGTTTTTGACAAGTATGTTCTATAAGAGACATCTTAATGCATACATTTAAATTATATTAAGGGAACTTAACATTATTTTATATATATATAAAACATATTCCTTAAAAAACCCATTTGAGAGTGCTAATGATACTACAAAAAAAAGAAATATTTAAACACATGCAATTTTGTCCCTTTATTGACATGATGTTGAATTCCTTTCATTCCTATGGAGGACTGCTCCTTCTGGGGAGTGCCAATATGGCGAACGGTGGCTTCAAAGCCTCTTATTGGCCATTACATAGCATCAACCATCCAGGTTATCATTGGTTATCGTCTTGTATTGTTTGTGTGAATGTTTTCTGAAATCCAATAATACAAATCTGTAAAAAAAATATATATTTGGAAGTCTGACATAGACTGTATTAAATAGAATGGGATTGGCGGTTCCGGATTTTCTGTCTTGATGTTGCAAAAAAATACGGAGATGCCTAGATGAAGGTTCCACTAGCCTACCTCTCAGCTGCTGCTCAGTCACTCCATAACTCTGCTTCCGCTTGTTCACGAGACGGTTCGAAGAAACGTAGATCTGTTGTAACAGTAAGCTATTGCAAAAATAAGCAGAACACAAACAGGTTGTTTAGTAATTCCGTATTTTATTCAGGAGGGGAGTTACATGACGATAGGCAAGTTAAATGTAGACTACACAGCATATCGTACAAGTAAGTCACAGACAGACAGTCAATAGCGACGTAATGTTTAAACCATTATTTAGCATATTGGCAAACATTGGCTAAACTTGAGGCAGACTGCTAATTATATGGCAGCAAACTACACATATTACATCACACAAAACGCGAATGGATTTTGCCCCAATGCAATGTGTAGACTACGTATTGCTTGTGCTACGGCAATATCCGTTACAACAGATAGACGGTTGTAATTAGACTTCTTATACAGTGAGCTGCAAAAGTATTGGGACAGTGACGCTTTTTGTTGTTGTTTTGGCTCTGTAACTCCAGCACTTTGGATTTAAAACGATAACAATGACTGAGGTTAAAGTGGAGAGAATCAGCTTTAATTTGAGGGTATTTTCATCTATATCAGGTGAACGGTTAGAAATTACAGCACTTTTTGTACATAGTCCCTCCATTTCACTTCTATGTGTATTAAAGTAGTCAAGTGTAGTAGTATTTGGTCCCATATTCCTAGCATGCAATGATTACATCGAGCTTGTGACTCTACAAACTGGTTGGATGCATTTGCTGTTTGTCTTGGATGTGTTTCAGATTATATTGTGCCCAACAGAAATAAATAATGTATTGTGTCATTTTGGAGTCACTTTATTGTAAATACAAATGGAATATGTTTCTAAACACATCTACATTAATTTGAATGTTACCATGATTGAGGATAGTCCTGAATAAATGGTGAATAATGATGAGTGAGAAAGTTACAGATGCACAAATATATCCCGCCCAAAAACCTTCAGTTATTGTAGTAGTGAGAGGTTTTGCATGTCTTGGGGTATGATATTTGTGTGTAACTTTTTCACTCATTCAATGCATCCAACAGGTTTGTAGAGTCACAAGCTTGATGTAATCATTGTGTGCTAGGAATATGGGACCACATACTACACTTTTTTGACTACTTTAATACACATAAGTGAATTTGGCCCAATACTTTTGGTCCCCTAAAATCGGGGGACTATGTAAAAAAAAAAGTGCTGTAATTTCTATACGGTTCACCTGATATGGATGAAAATACCCTCAAATTAAAGCTATCAGTCTGCCCTCATTGTATTATTTACAAATACAAAACTACTAAAAAAATGTGTCACTGTCCCAATACTTTTGGAGCTCACTGTATATTTTTGGAACATGTGTTCAGAAATATGAGGAAGTGACATAGGCTACATCATCAAATCAATCTTAATTGGTTGAGGCTTCAGAAGAGGGTGAATAAATAGAGAAACATGAATGTGTGTGAATAACATATGCACAGTATGGGATTTGGATTCTTAGATTTGGGAAAGAAGTTTCCAGAAGGGGAGGGACGGGAGCGAAAACTCTGTATCCGTGCTTCTACACCTGCATTGCTTGCTGTTTGGGGTTTTAGGCTGGGTTTCTGTACAGCACTTTGAGATATCAGCTGATGTACGAAGGGCTATATAAATTGATTTGATTTGATTTGATTCGTAGCCTCGGCCTGAAAAGAAACTCCAGCTCACTGGTGATCTTGATCCTCCACAACTGCACCAATCTGAAAACACCAAATATAATGGAAGAAATCCTATTAGATGATTTTTCTTCCACCTATCCAGCCGTTTCATTCAGATCAATGCAGAAGACGAAGGATAGGACACAAGGTCAGGGTGCCACTGTAGACTATTGGGAAGCAGGCTCTGTCAGATGGGCTGTAGTGTGGGTGAAAAAGGCTACCCGTCTGTCTTTTAAGCACAAAACATACTTGAGCATTCTAAAGAACTGCACTTCCAACTTAAGAGCAACATGTGTTCTCTCTGAAGTGGCACTCAGGGAGAACCGGCAAGCAGTGGGTGTGTGTGCCTCCTGAAGCAGAGCCACCCTGTGATTCTTGCAGGTTCCTGCCCTCTGCTGGTGAAAGTGCATTTTTACAACAAGCCAAGAAAGCAGTGTGCCACCAATCTCCTAATTATCCATCTCCTTCAAATATACATCTAACCCTTCAAAATGTACCTGAATTTAACACAGAACATGACATTTTCGTTTTTTTTCAATGCTGTCATAGTGAATTAAAAAGCTGTAGTGCTGGTTAACCTTGGCGCCCATGTGGAGTGTCTGACTGTTTGACATTCACCTGGCTCCTAAGCAAGGGAAGTTCCCGAAGCTGCCTGTCATCATGGTTACACTGTTCTCTTCTCATTACCGTCTCAGTGATGAAAGTAATACGTGTGAGTTTCTGTCACATACACGCCGCACACACAGACACAGAAACACACACAGGCATACAGTGCATTCGGAAAGTATTCAGACCCTTTAACTTTTTCCATGTTTGATTATGTTACAGCCTTACTCTAAAATTGATTAAATAAAATGTTTACCTCATGAGTCTACACACAATACCCCATAATGACAAGGTTTTTTGAAATATTAGCAAATGTATTTAAAACCAAAAACAGAAATACCTTATTTACATAAGGGAAAGGGGGATACCTAGTCAGTTGTACAACTGAATGCATTCAACTGAAATGTGTCTTCCGCATTTAACCCAACCCCTCTGAATCAGAGAGGTGCGGAGGGGTGTCTTAATCGGCATTCAGAAGTTTGGAACCACTCTTCGTAGAGCTGGTCGCCCGGCCAAACTGAGCAATTGAGGAAGAAGGGCCTTGGTCAGGGAGGTGACCATGAAACCTATGGTCACTCTGACAGCTCCAGAGTTCCTCTGTGGAGTTGGAAGAACCTTCCAGATGGACAACCATCTCTGCAGCACTCCACCAATAAGGCCTTTATGGTAGAGTGGCCAGACGGAAGCCACTCCTCAGTAAAAGGCACATGACAGCCCACTTGGAGTTTGCCAAAAGGTACCTAAAGACTCTCAGACCATGAGAAACAAGATTCTCTGGTCTGATGAAACCCAGATTGAACTCTTTGGCCTGAATGACAAGCGTCATGTCTGGGGGAAACCTGGCACCATCCCTATGGTGAAGCATGGTGGTGGCAGCATCATGCTGTGGGGATGTTTTTCAGCGGCAGGGACTGGGAGACTAGTCGGGATCGAGGGAAATATGAACCCAGCAAGGTACAGAGAGATCCTTGCAAATTCTTGCTGAAAACTTGCTCCAGAGCACTCAGGGCCTCAGACTGGGTCAATGGTTCACCTTCCAACAGGACAACAACCCTAAGCACACAGCCAAGTACATGCAGGAGTGGCTTCGGGACAAGTCTCTGAAAGTCCTTGAGTGGCCCAGTCAGAGCCCGGACTTGAACCCGATCGAACATCTCTGGAGAGACCTGAAAATACCTGTGCTCCCCATCCAACCTGACAGAGCTTGAGAGGATCTGCAGAGAAGAATGGGAGAAACTCCCCAAATACAGGTGTGCCAAGCTTGTAGCATCATACCCAAGAAGACTCGAGGCTGTAATCGCTGCCAAAGGTGCTTATTTATGTAAATGTTATACTTCCGTTTTTTAAATGTTTAACATATTTGCAAACATTTCTAAAAACCTTCTTTTGCTTTGTCATTATTGGGTATTGTGTGTAGATTGATGAGGAAAAAAAAAACATTTAATCCATTTTAGAATAAGGCTGTAATGTAACAAAATGTGGAAAAGTAGAGTGGTCTGAATACTTACCGAATGCACTGTACACTCGCATCACGCAAACACACATACACACACACACACACTCATACATAATCTCCCAAACAACGATCACTCCATCGACAGACACACCCAAGACTTCAGCTTAGCATGACTTTTCAAGAAGAACAAACTCGGGTTTCTCCAAACACCCTCTTCATAAGCCTTCAGGCATCTAATCAAACTATTGATCAAGCGCTGATCTAAACCTCGACCTGACATTCAAAGTGACCACAGGCATATGCAAAAAATATATTTAAAAAAATTGTCACAATGTGACATTCCAGACACATTACATTCTCCTCGAGTAGAAGGAGACAATTGAAGGTGGCTGGGATGTCATATTGTGACAAAATCTTTAGTTGTTTATCAGGCTGGCAGAGCATGTGACTGACCTCACTGTGCTCCTGAAACAATGTCAGCTATGTGACTGAGGTGGAGCTCATGGCTCCTGTCCCCTCTTGACATTTGGCTGTGACTCTGCTAATGGTTTCATTAGAGGGCTAGTGGTGAATGTGAGTGCCTTGCAACAGCTTGACCCTTACAGCTCTGTGGTATTTAGGGTTATATCATGCCATAGTACTCAGTGGGTGTTGGGAGTTAGTTAGCCACTCAATACACTGTATATCTACTGCACTTCCTGATTATTCCAAGACTGAAAAAATAGTAAAAACTGGATAGGGAAAATTCAGAATAAATGGCCTCTATACACTTTAAAGGAATTGTGCTTGCTTCGGTCAAATGTTGATTTATTTAAAACTGTTCATTTAGTCAGATGGTATTGTTTTCTTACTAACCTCCATTTTACTGGTGGACATGTGATTGTGCAGGACAGGAAACCTGTAGGAGTCTAGGGGGAACACACACAAGCCAGAGTCAAAACTTCCCGAGTAACCTCTGACCTATTCAATAAACTGGCTCGAGTAAATAGTGCATTGAGATAACAAAGGAAAACAGAGGAGGAAAATGAGTTCATATTAAGGGCTTTATAATTACGGACTCTATTTCCTCACCTATAGATACGACTATTCACTATGGGGTCAGGGTGCAACGCTTTTCAGAAAAGTTCATCAACATGGCCGCCACTGTTTAAAGATGGATAAGCTTAGATCTGTGTGTGTAGGCTGTAATAGTAGGGGGATTTTATTTATTTATTTAACCTTTATTTAACTAGGCAAGTCAGTTAAGAACAAAGTCTTATTTACAATGATGGCCTATCAAAAGGCAAAAGACCTCCTGCAGGGAACGAGGGCTGCGATTAAAGAAATTAAATATAAATATAGAACAAAACACACATCACTACAAGAGAGAAAACACAACACTACATAAAGAGAGACCTAAAACAACAACATAGCAAGGCAGCAACACATGACAACACAGCATGGTATGAAATGTTCATTATTCTAAGACAGCCATTTAAAAATGATAGCGTGTGTCCATCTCACAGATTTCAGTACATAAACATTAGTGCACACCAGATAAGTGACAAGTGATTTGTAGCAATGAAATGTGGCCAATGCAGCACATTTATATAAGTATATATTTACAAACTAACTGGTGCAGGGAATCTCCACTGTTTAACCACCAAATAAGATTACACGATTACAGTCCATGTGGACATGTGTTCCTGGGCTTAAATTGATTAAACTCCTACTTGGTAAGTGACTGCTACTGTGTAAATTAAACTTTAGTATAGGGACAATGTCCATCGCCTGCTATAGTCCAGTCTGACCTTGTGTGATAGTGTTGAACCAAGCGGAGCCTCCAAACAGTAGATTTCTACTCCCTCAATGGTGCTACTTTGTCTCAATAAATCACAGGCAAGGGTGGGTGTATTCATTAGTTGCAATCCGTTGCAAAACCTTTTGTCTGTTGCATAATGCTTTGCAAAATAAACTGTTTACTGTTTGCTTTAGGTGTGATGACGGTGTGGGGGGGCTTTGCTGGTGACACTGTCTGTGATTGGTTTAGATATCTTATCCAGCATGGCTACCACAGCATTCGGCAGCGATACACCATCCCATCTGGTTTGAGGCTTAGTGGGACTATCAGTTGTTTTTCAACAGGACAATGACCCAACACACCTCCTGGCTGTGTAAGGGCTATTTGACCAAGAAGGAGAGTGATGGAGTGTTGCATCAGAGGAACTGGCCTCCAGAATCACCCGATCTCAATCCAATTAGTTGGACCGCAGAGTGAAGGAAAACCAGCCAACAAGTGCTCAACACCCTACGCAGCAAACTGGATGCAGTTTATCACAGTGCCATCCGTTTTGTTACTAAAGCACCTTATACCACCCACCACTGCGACCTATATGATCTAGTTGGCTGGCCCTCGCTACATATTCGTCGCCAGACCCACTGGCTTCAGGTCATCTACAAGTCCATGCTAGGTAAAGCTCCGCCTTATCTCAGTTCACTGGTCACGATGGCAACACCCACCCCTAGCACGCGCTCCAGCAGGTGTATCTCACTGATCATCCCTAAAGCCAACACCTCATTTGGCCTTTCGTTCCAGTTCTCTGCTGCCTGTGACTGGAACGAATTGCAAAAATCGCTGAAGTTGGAGACTTTTATCTCCCTCACCAACTTTAAACATCTGCTATCTGAGCAGCTAACCGATCGCTGCTGCTGTACATAGTCTATCGGTAAATAGCCCACCCAATTTTACCTACCACATCCCCATACTGTTTTTATTTATTTACTTTTCTGCTCTTTTGCACACCAATATCTCTACCTGTACATGACCATCTGATCATTTATCACTCCAGTGTTAATCTGCAAAATTGTAATTATTCGCCTACCTCCTCATGCCTTTTGCACACAATGTATATAGACTCTCTTTTTTTCTACTGTGTTATTGACTTGTTAATTGTTTACTCCATGTGTAACTCTGTGTTGTCTGTTCACACTGCTATGCTTTATCTTGGCCACGTCGCAGTTGCAAATGAGAACTTGTTCTCAACTAGCCTACTTGGTTAAATAAAGGTGATTTTATTTTTATTTTTTTAATATGTGGGAACTTCTTCAAGACTGTTGGAAAAGCATTCCAGGTGAAGCTGGTTGAGGGAATGCTACGAGTGTACAAAGCTGTCATCAAGGCAAAGGGCAAATATACAATATATTTTGATTTGTTTAACACTTTTTTGGTTACTACATGATTCCATATGTGTTATTTCATAGTTTTGATGTCTTCACTATTATTCTACTATGTAGAACATAGTAAAAATTAAAAAAAATCCTTGAATGAGTAGGTGTGTCCAAACTTTTGACTGGTACTGAACATGAATTTGTTTTCATTTGGAGGAAAGGGTTTTTGTTGCAAAACGTGTTGCAACAGAATCAATTTTGCAATGGAATCTGACTAATGAATACACCCCAGATCAGTCCTCCCCATTTATTTGAATGCATTGTAGACACAGAAATCAGAATGGGTTACCTTCAGTATAGTATCACCACACAGGACAACATGACTGACGATGCAAAGATGGCAGCACACAAACCTATAAGCCATACTGTATAGTCTCTAGTCCAAGCAGGATGAGAAGGGTACGGTAACTAAGACTAGAAATGTGTTTACAAGCTAAAGGGACTACGGAGGGTTCACCCAGTTTAAATAATGCCATAGGAGCCCTAGGGTTCACTAGGCTGTATAGTACAGTAGGGTCTATGTGTAGACAGGGCAGAGTCTGTGATGTCAGAGGGCTGGGCAGGGCCAGAAGGTGCAGTAGGCTGTCTGCTAAACAAGGATTACAGAGCAAGGGATCTCTCCCTCTCTCTAATTCTCTCCCTCTGATGGTGGTGAAATGACAGTCATGTTGATGGAAGATATCTCATTTCTGGACAGAGAGAGGTAAGGACATTGTCTAGTTAAAACTGATTTGTGGATTCGATTGTTGTGTAACTGCTGGACAATATGTTGGGACAGGGCTTGGAGAGCACTAATCCGTCTTGCTCTTGGAGGAGTAAAGCCTATTCTGGTTTGCATTAGCCAGTTGACCAACATGGCCCAGGCAGGGCTGCATTTAATTATGTGCTTGGTCTATTCTGAGTATATTTGCTCTATTCTAAAGAGAGATTTTTTTTTTGTGAATTTAAGTGTTTAACCTATTCAATTAGATTCCCTGATTACCACTATCATTCAGTTGTGCATTGGTTTAAGAGTACAGGACAGAACGGCTATATAGTAAAACGTGTTTTAGTTATGTAATTTATATGTTCACAGGAGCCCCCAGCATATTCTTCCACATTGAGTGGAGGGCAGGCATACCCAAAGTGTTGCGAGTCCTAGAACTATAAAGCCTCCTAGCAACGCATTCCGGAGAGCAGCACTCACGTATTACAGTATAGAAACGTGGTGACGAACATTTACTCACAGCTGCAGAGGAAGGCATGCATTGTTGAACTCGCTTCTGACATAAACTAGGGGTTTGACACTTTGCATGCTGGTGCTCAGTTTTGTCAACTACGCTTGCCCCAAAACGTTGAACAATACGTTTGTGTGCGTGAATATTAGGTCTTTTTTATTTGACGACCGTGTCCAGAAAAGCCATTCCGATGTTGTCTCGTAAGTAGACTTCTGTTCTTGCAGTTTGTATCACGTTTAAACGACAAGTAGTAGTATTAAAAGCACTTGGAAGTGACATTAAAACATTTAATTTCGAACTAGTGTGCCAAATACGCACAAAGTCAAAATCCAGTAATTGTCAGGTGGTCAAGTCTGGTGACAATTTAAAATGAAAACAATTTAAATGTATTTACTCTTGCTGAGTAAACCTTGTACGATATGTTCATGTTTTTGTCTGCGAAAAGGAGGACGACTGTGGTTTTAGATTTCACATCTACATAAACATTGTATAATTCACCGTACCTCCTGTACATAAGTATTTCAAGTCAAGCACTTGGATGTGTGAGTAGCCCCAGCTTTACAAGTGGATGAATGTTTAATTTTTTCAGAGACCATGAAGGGATGGGATGGGAAGGGTTTATCGGTTAGGCCCAGAGGGGCTCCTCTCTCAGGCATTTAAATGCCATCTCCAAAGTACTTTTAGAGCAGGAACACGACATTTCACACAGGTCCTCAGAGGTCGGGGCCAGGCAAGACTTAGTCTGTGATAGACTATATATGCATAAGTATGTGGACACACCATTCAAATTAGTGGCTTTTTCAGGCACACCTGTTTTTGACAGGAGTATAACATTTGAGCATGCAGCCATGTAATCTCCATAGATAAACATTGGCAGTAGAATGGCCTTACTGAAGAGCTCAGTGACTTTCAATGTGGCTCCTTCAAGGGATGCCACCTTTGCAACAAGTCAGTTTGTCAAATGTCTGCCCTGCTAGAGCTGC
Organism: Oncorhynchus mykiss; assembly: GCF_057628025.1. NCBI lineage: Eukaryota > Metazoa > Chordata > Actinopteri > Salmoniformes > Salmonidae > Oncorhynchus > Oncorhynchus mykiss. The sequence goes on from NC_143039.1 coordinate 28,180,752, forward strand.
CCTGGTCAACATTTAAGTGCTGTTGTTGTGAAGTGGAAATGTCTAGATGTCTAGGAGCAACAGCGGCTCAGCCGCATAGTGGTAGGCCACAAAAGCTTTACAGAACAGGATTGCTAAGTGCTGAAGCACATAGTGTGTGAAGATCGGCTGTCCTCTGTTGCAACCGAGGAATCTGGGTTTGGCGGATGCCAGGACAAGGCTACCTGCCCCAATGCATAGTTACAACTGTAATGTTTGGTGGAGGAGAAATAATGGTCTGGGGATGTTTTTCATGGGCTAGGCCCCTTCATAAGGCCCCTTAGTTCCAGTGAACGCTACAGCATACAATGACATTCTAGAAGATGATGTGCTTCCAACTTTGTGGCAACAGTTTGGAGAAGGCCCTTTCCTGTTTCAGCATGACCATGCCCCTTCCTGTTTCAGCATGACCATGCCCCCATGCACAAAACAAGGTCCATACAGAAATGGTTTGTTGAGATCGGTGTGAAAGAACTTGACTGGCCTGCACAGAGCCCTGGCCTCAACCCCATCGAACACCATTGGGATGAATTTAAACGCTGACTGGGAGCCAGGCCTAATCGTCCAACGTCAGTCCTCGCAGCAATGTTCCAAGTCCTCGCAGCAATGCCAGTCCTCGCAGCAATGTTCCAACATGTAGTGGAACGCCTTCCCAGAAGAGTGGAGGCTGTTATAGCAGCAAATGGGGGACCAACTCCATATTATTGCCCTTGATTTTGGAATGAGATGTTGGATGAGCAGGTGTCCACAAACATTTGGTCATGCAGTGTAAGTCCTGTACCACTGTAACACTTTTAGTTGACTGTGACATCATCTTCTCACAGGATGTCATCTCTTCTCCTTATGTTGACATTGTCCCTCTCTGTTAGGAGATTCACCTGAGATTGAGTCAAGTCTCAGACTTTGGTCGCGTCTAGACCCCTGGGGAAGATCCATGGAGGAGAAGGAGGAGAACCCGCTGGAGAGGGAGCATACTCTAGCAGTGGTTCTACCAGGAGGCCTGGAGAAAATGGCCACGGTACATGGGAGGTAAGAGGCATACAGACAGAATGTTTCATTGGAGCCATACGAAGTCATGCTGTGTATTTGGAATGGATTGACTGAGTATGAAAATGGATGCACTCACTAATGTAAGTCTCTCTGGATAAGAGCGTCTTCTAAATGACTTAAATGTAAATTGATTCCTCTTTTTAGTTGAACATCATTAGAATTAATTTTAACCATGAATATAGCTCTATACTGTGGACACATGTAGTACACCTGCGCTGTGTTTGTATCTCTACAGTAAACCTGTGATGGACTTGCTGGTCACACTCTGTGCCCAGTACCACCTGAATCCATCTGACTTCACCATGGAACTCCAGTCGGCCAATAGAAACGACATCTCCTTCAAACCCAGCACTCTGATTGGAGCCATGGAGCCTCACAGGATCCTACTGAAACCTAAAGGGGGAGAGGAGAAGATAAAGAGGCCGTACGTGCCAGAGGTAAATACTGACAAAATGCATCTGTACCCACTAGCCAATCTCCAACCTAGGTCAGTTCATGAACTCGAAGGGATACTGTTTCCTGTAGGTCACTGTACGTCTGCTGATCAACTACAAGAAGAACCATAAGGCCGTTGTGAGGGTCAACCCTAGAGTCCCTCTGGAGCAGCTCCTGCCTGCGGTGTGTGAGAAGTGTGAGTTTGACCTGGAGTCCACCATTTTTCTGAGAGCCAACGACTCTGAAGGACCTTTAAACCTGAGCAGGTCCCTCGATGACTATGGACTAAGGGAACTATACGCCAAGAACATGGCAGGTGAGATATGTTTTTATGTTACTCCGCTTGGAGACTGTCTACAGAATGCTATTTACCCACTGAGTGCATAGTGTCTATATACTGTAAATATGAAAATGCTAACATGGATGTCTTTTTCTAATCTTGAACAGCTGTCAGTCCTGAAGTGGTTATCACACTACCTCGCCCCGAGAGTACAAAACTTAACGAAAATGTCTGAAATATGCCCCAAGATTTCGGCAATGAGCACATTTCATTAGAATACCAGTTCTCAACCATCTGTCGTTGCTATTTCTTTCTCCTAGAAGCACCTGTAGAAACACCCACCCTACCAAGTAAAGAGCAGAAACAGAAACAGAAAGAGAAAGAGAACAGGGGATTGTTCGGCTTATTCAGGAGAATTAAGAAGAAACCAGAAAAGGTAATTTGTTTTACTCTTCCACAGCTTAGCTTTACCATCGAATGTAAGCGCTGTGTAAGAAGTAGAGTTTAGACTTTGACTAGATCTGTGAATGCAGTTGTTTTTTTTCCTCAGCCGTGCTAGATTTGAGTGCGTGGGAGGATTTCAGTGTACACCGATAAAGCTTAGTGATGTGTTTTTTTTGTTGCTGTGGTCGTCTTCTAAAGGGTCTCTCAGTGAGTGCCCCGGCCTCGCGTGGTCTGAAAAACCAGCGGGTGGCCAGCATCAGCATGAACTCCCTGGGTATCCACTCCTCCAACACCCTGCCCATGGACAACACCATGGTCAAGAAAAGACGGGCACCCATGCCCCCCATGGCAGGCTCCGAAAGTGTCCCTGCTAACCTCAACGTCCAGCCGGTGAGTGACTGGTGGTTAGGGAGTCGGATTTAGGGGTGTCTCTCGATACTCTTTCATGGTTTCCTTTGCTTGTTTGCTTTGTTAAGCCTGCATGAAACACAGCCCTTATTTTAAGTGTTTCAAAAATCCCCTATTGGAAGAACAATTGGAACCATTTCCTTGTTTGACCGGTAGGTTTTTTATGGGTATTATTACACCACTGTGGGGCTCTATATGTGAAAAGACAGGGGAGGCTTCCACCATATTGACTTCACCTGATCTGATTACCTGATTATGCCTTGCGAGTTTAGTGGTTATAGAGAAAAGGACACAAGAAAAGGAAGCATGTTAATCCTATTGAGACTCAGCCGTAGACTTTAGACTTTAACTAGTGGTTCCAAGCTATTGTTCCCTGACCACAGTGAGAATGTAAGGTAGATTTAGAGGATCCTGGGTTAAACCGTTATTTGTTTCTGGTGTTTTCCAGTTGACCTCTAGGAAGAAGAGGAGAGCCCCCCCGCCACCCCCCTGTGCCCCCCCACCACCATCCTCCTGTGTTAACACCCACAAAGGAGCACCCCAGGACACTGAGATCAAAGGTCAGTCATATTGAATCACTAGTTCAGTCATATTGAATCACTAGAATCACTAATCTGAATGGACTCTCAGTGTTGTAATATTGAGTTAAGAACTTTGATGGGGTGGGGGCGGGTCTGCATACCCAACTCATACCCCCCCCTGAAATTCTACACATTTTACCATAGGGTGGTGGCAATTGTTTTTTTAAATATGATAACTGCTGATCAGTGGTACCCACCCCAGTCAGTAATTCCACCATGCTTACTACAAGTTTATATGCCTAGCTGCTAGACTAATTTACCAATTAAAAAATGAAATGCTGACGTGTGCTAATTGAGTGACTGCTGATGCACAAACGCACTTTGTGTATTCTATTATTATTATTCTAACTCTCAACAGTAAGTTGAGACCCTGACTGATTTCCTTTTTTGAAATAGCTCCGCGGCCTTACAAAAGGGCCTAGCCTCCTAGGGAGGCTCATGGGCTGCCAGTTGCCCATCCCTGAGTTAGAGGGGAGGCTCATGGGCTGCTAGTTGCCCATCCCTGAGTTAGAGGGGAGGCCCATGTAGAATCATGTGCTGCATATGGTGTCTCACCTGTCCTCTAGTGGTCAGTATTTTAGTGGACTCTTTCTGTTGACTCATTCCCCTGTCTGACTTGATTGTCCTGCTTGGCTGTTGGTTCTCCTTGGCAGTGGTGTTCGCCTTTTAGGCTGTTAATCACCGATTAGGGCTCCCGGTAGGCGGTACTTCTCAGTCCTGGCACCTGAGCAGGATTGTAGACCACTGTTCTAAGCAGTGTCCCCTTCTTTCTCCCCTGCAGACGGCGAGTGAGAGCTGCGTCCTCCTTTCCTCTTCCTCTGTGCTGCTCCTTCTGCTCCACTCTCCTCTTGTCCCCGTGGTGAACGATTCTTCCTCCTCTCCACCGTGTTGGTTTTTTGAACTGTCATGCTTGTAGTCTTATAGTCTTATAAGCTCTTATTTATTTTTATTTCTGTTTTGTTGATTTTGTTAGTGTGTTGTGCTTTTACCGCCTTGTAACCTTTTTGTTTCCTTTCTCTGCGTTTTAGATGGTAGGTTCCTCAGCACAGTAACACAGCTTTGTTTCCTGCCACATAACTGTGCCTTCGAAAGAGACGCTACAATACAATACACACCTCAGTGTAAATGACGTACACTAGTTCACTTTTGAATGAAACCATGACGGGGATTAGGTTTTATTGTCTCCAACGTGTCTTTTCTGTCTTCTTTGTTGTTTTTCTGTTCCTCAATTGACATGTTTTCTACCATTCACCTCTTTCTTTTCAATCAGTTTTATAGTTTAAACTACATCGGTTGAGGAGATCATGTTTTCTAAGTCAGACGTAGGTTGCTATTCCTTGTGCAAATGTATTCATTTTGATTTGAATAAAGTGCTTTGATGAACTTGTTTTGTCAGAAACTGGGCCGTCTGTATTGTTTGAAATGAGTTACAACCACCTTAGTAGTCATTTCAATCAGAATCTAATCTACGATCATCTTTGCACCCTTATTTCCTATATTGCAATACTCAGTTACTCAAACAACCAACCATTCTCTATTCTAGATTAACCTAACATTCTAACAGTTTCTCTGTCTTTACAGGGAAGGGAGTATCACTTTACACACTGGAGGAGATGGGAGAGTGTGAGGAGGACCTGGACTCCACATCCTCATCCCCAAACATCTCCAGCCCTTTGACTCAGCCCCGAGTGCCCCCCACTCCCCCTTCTACCCCATCCACTACCTCTTGTCCCTCTAGCACCTTTCCACCTTCCGATCTCTACCATCCCTCTCCTCTCTGCCCTCCCTCCCCTCCCACCATAGGGGAGACACTAACCCCTTTCCTGCTTTGTCAAACCAGGGCCAACCTCAAGCATCCTTCGTTCCCAACCCTAAGACCTGTGAACTCCACCAATGGAGGCTCCCCTGTGTCCTTGACACAGTCGGGTGGAAGTAAGGGATTCAGTCCCCTCTCTTTACTCCAACTCAAGACCAAGGCCCCTGGTGAGGCTTGGAGGAGTCCCGGTCTGAGGGAGGGGTTGACCACCTTCACCGTGGTGCCCCGAGGGCAGTCACTGATAGGGCAGAGGGGCTTGGAGGCGGACCTGACCCTGGCGAAGCCCCAGGCCTTAGACCCAGCACAAACCATTGATGAACCCTCTAATGGTGTTGCTGAGCCTGGGTTGGAGCACCACCGGACAATGAAGAAGACACCTGTATTGCTGGAGAGGTCAGTGGTTGAGGCATCCACCTCAGAGCCTGATATGGATTCTAAACTTTCTCCTCCAGGGTTTCCAGAAGGTTCTACTGACTGGGTCATCAGTCCTCCAACTGTGTCTAGTCCTAGCGAGCTTTACCAGACCGCACCAAATTCACCAGTGGTAGTCAAGCAGGAGAGTTCAGAGGTTGAGGTCCAGGAGGAGTCCGAATCACCCACAGACAGTGTAGATTCAGAACTACAGAAAAGTCTAGAGGTAGAAGTCCTAGAGGAGTCAGATTCACTCTCAGAGATACCCAACCCATACGCAGCTGACCTGTTGGCCCACACCAATGGAATACCTGGAGATGAGGTGACCTCAACTCCTGAACTACTAGAGAGCAGAGGATCGTTCCGGAAGCTCAGTCTGGTGATGGAGGCCGAAGAGGACCGTTTCTGTTTCCCTCCACCCCCTCCCCCTGTGTGCTATGATAAGGAGGTGGAGGAGACAGAGCCAACCCAGTTACGATTGAGGCCTCCTGGGGGAAGAAATCACCGCCCTCCCTCTTATCCTCCCTCTTCTCTTCCTACGCTGAGTCGTTCCTTCTGTGAACCAGCAGAGGGAGACAATCAGACTAACGCCCCTTCACCCAAACCATACGTGCCTGCAGCCAAAACCCTGGCCAGGAAAACCGGCATCCCCTCCTGCTTTGCCCAGGCTGTGGCTCTAGCAGTCCGTAAGTCTCAGTCCTCCCGAAGGCCAGCACCAGACTTGCTTCCCGCCTGTTCCTCCCATTCCAGTTCCTCACCCTCCTCTGCCTTACCGCGAACCAATGTGGTGAGTGATGATTTTGACCTGCGTTGACACAGTGATGACATGCTGGCAAAATTTGCCATTGTAGCAACTGGATTGGACCAACAACTGAACCATTGGTTACCCCTATCATACTACGATGTGGTTGCTTCTATACATAAAGTTGCCATTCTTAACTTTCATGATCTCTCTCTGTGAACCTCATATGTTCCACAGGTGAACTCATAACACCAGTAGAGGCTGGTGGGAGTGGAATGGAATGGGGTCAAACATGTTTTCCATGTGTTTGATACCATTCCATTAATTCCATTCCTCCTCCTATAGGTCATCCCACCAGCCTCCACTGCTTTACACAGGAAAGAAGGGAAGGGCATATCTTTATGTGAGTGTGTACATTTTACAGTGGTATTTTTTTTTCTCTCTGGAAAGACGTCATTTGTTACATTAAATGGCGACCTACGCCTTTCTAAACAGTCCTGCCAGGCTGGTATTCTTCTGAGACACCTTGGTGTTTGTCTGTTATCTTTATGTGGTATATGGCCCTGTGGAATACCTCTGTGGACACGCTCACACTCTGTGTGACCTGGTGGAGGAAGGACTTCATCTAAACTGGTGATATTTGTGTCTCTTGTCCCACAGGGGCCATAATGGCTTCTTAGTAAATCTGTGAATGGAAGTTCCTGTTTAGAGTGAGGCGACTGCAGTGAAGTAGTAGTAGCCGGCCACCACATAGTCACATGACCTCCAAGTGGACCCCACTTAGAGGAACCCAGGCCCCTTGTTTTGCACGGGGAGTCAGCACGTTATAGAAACGTTTATCCAAGACTTCATCCAAGAGTTTGGTTAGTGTACAGGTCATTTTATGTTCACTGAATGTTTGTTTTTTTGTATCATGCTACCTGTATTAACTGGAGGCAGTGCTGCCTTATGTTATTAAGATGTTTGACTTACAAATGAGCCAACAGGAAACTCCATGTACAAAAATGTATATCCCATAAATACTGTACTACCAAGGTCTAATAAGAAATGCATCGTCATTTCTTATTTGACCTTGGTAGTACAGTATTTATGGGATATACATTTTTGTACATGGAGTTTCCTGTTGGCTCATTTGTGTTGAAATGTGCCAAAACCGAGATTAAATCATATGTAATCTCTCATTTTATTTTGATAAAAAAATTTTTCTGTCAATTTCCTTCTACGCATCACACCTTTTCTGAGTGAATAATTTTTTCCCAGACATCATTACTATATAATATAAAAATGATCAACCATAATCAACTAAGGTGTGTTGCTTTTTTTTTGCCACTGGAGAGCAGGAGCACACTTCACAAATAAGTAATGTACAGAACCTCTGAGTGAGCTGTTTTGTGATCCACACTTGATAAATTAATAGCATTGACATATCCCGATATTTAAGAAGAGCATCAATTATACATTTTCTTTGTCTTTACTGGTTATACTTCTTCTTTTTTTAAAAAATGCATTAGTGTGTTTCAGTTCAAGCCTTGTTTTTATTGTCCATAATTGAGTTATGGTTGGTATTTGACAAGGATATTCTACCGGGAGCTATGTGTAGAACGTTGATGGAAGATAATGCACATGATGTGAAAAATAATGTCCTTGTTATGCATTCTATGTTGTTCAGAGTGCAACACTACAGAATAAACTGAGAATATACAGCGTTAAATCTTGTACTGTTGACATATTGTACCTCTGCCCGAAGGCTGCACTGTGTAACAGTATGGATGGGTGCTGAGTGCATCCACAGTATATTGATTCAGCTCTGGCCTTAGAGACAGCCAGCAAGCAGCAGTTGCTACATACAGTCAGACCTAGCCAGAGCAGATGCAGCCTGTGGTTAAAGCCTCTTACCACCATACCAGGGCAGAGGGCTGGGATACAGTCCTCGCCTCTAGCTTCATCCTTTTCACCACCTGAGAAGGAGGGAGGGAGGGAGGGGGGGGGGGTGACGGGAGGTGACCTCTGACCCTATTGTGTTTCCACGGTGATCCCCCGGAGGATGTGTCCTGGCCCTCAAGGGCAGCGGCGATGTCATGCGGCCGTTGTCATGGAGAATGCCATTATCGCCCCTAAGGGAGAGTCACGTCTCAAAGGTAGAGAGACACACACCCACACACACATGCTGAAGCTACCTAAAGATATCCAGTACAAGTGACAACTCTGGCATTCTCCTTCTTGTGATGAAAGGTTGCATTTCAAACTGGGCTATGATGTTATACACTACATGACCAAAGTATGTGGACACCTGCTTGTTGAACATCTCATTCTAAACTCATGGGCATTAATATGGAGTTTGCCTCTCCCTTTGCTGCTATAACAGCCTCCACTCTTCAGGGAAGGCTTTCCACTAGATGTTGGAACATTGCTGCGGGGACTTGCTTCAATTCAGCCATGAGCATTAGTGGGATCGGGCACTGATGTTGGTCGATTAGGCCTGGCTCGCAGTCGGTGTTCCAATTCATCCCAAAGGTGTTTGATGGAGTTAAGGTCAGGGCTCTGTGCAGGCCAGTCAAGTTCTTCCACACCGATCTCAACAAAACATTTCTGTATAGAACTCGCTCTGCGCACGAGGGAATTGTCATGCTGAAACAGGAAAGGGCCTTCCCCAAACTGTTGCCTGGAAGTTGGAAGCACAGAATTGTTTAGAATGTCATTGTATGCTGTAGCGTTAAGATTTCCCTTCACTGGAACTAAGGGGCCTAGCCCGAACCTTGCAAAACAGACCCAGACCATTATTTCTCCTTCGCCAAATTTTACAGTTAGCACTATACATTTGGGCAGGTAGCGTTCTCCTGGCATCCGCCAAACCCGGATTTGTCTGTCGGACTGCCAGATGGTGAAGCGTGATTCATCATGTTTCTACTGCTCCAGAGTCCAATGGCGACTAGCTTTACACCGCTCCAGCCGACGCTTGGCATTGCGCATGGGCTTGTGTGCGGCTGCTCGGCCATGGAAATCCATTTCATGAAGCTACCGACGAACAGTTCTTGTGCTAACGTTGCTTCCAGAGGCAGTTTGGAACTAGGTAGTGAGTGTTGCAACCAAGGACAGACAATTTTTACGCGCTTGCGCTTCAGCACTCTGCGGCCCCGTTCTGTAAGCTTGTGTGGCCTACCACTTAGCGGCAGAGCCGTTGTTACTCCTAGACGTTGCCACTTCCCAATAACAGCACTTATAGTTTACCAGGGCAGAAATGTGACAAACTGACTTGTTGGAAAGGTGGCATGCTATGACGGTGCCACGTTGAAAGTCACTGAGCTCTTCAGTAAGGCCATTCTGCTGGCAATATTTGTCTATGGAGATTGCATGACGGTGTGCTGGATGTTATACACCTGTCAGCAACGGGTGTGGCTGAACTAGATGAATCCACTAATTTGAAGGGGTGTCCACATACGTTTGTATTTATAGTGTTTCGTGTCAGATGCCTTGAACATCTGCATAATAATGAGGGAAACCTTTGAGGTTACAACATACTGTTAATGTAGGATCATATAGTGTCAGTCACATTAGAGATTGAATTAATAAAGCCTTTGATTAAGCAGGGCCTTTTTAGATCAAATTAAATCAAGCTTTATTTATACAGCACATTTCAGACATGAACGCAACACAATGCACTTCACGGGAAAAAAAAACATTAATTCAAAACTGAAATAGGAGGATAAAATAAAGAATAACAAAGACTGAACAACTAAAAAGCACCCTTAGGTAAAGCAAAACTAAAAAGATCTCTTTTAAATTATGTCTATAGTTTCAGCCCCCCTCAGGTTCTCTGGCAGGCTATTCCAGAGACTGTGGAGGCATAATAACAAAAGGATGCCTCTCCATACTTCTTGGTCCTAGGCTTTGGGGACAGAAAACCTGAGGGACCATCTGGGTACATAACTTAATAGTATGTCTGACATGTATTGGGGTGCACAATTGTGGATTGATATAAAAACCCTCAGGCAGCCAGTGCAGAGACTTTAAAACTGATGTGATGTGTGCTCTACGTCTGGTCTTGGTCAGTACCCGGGCTGCAGAGTTCTGTATGTTTTGCAGTTGACCAATGGCTTTCTTGGGCAGACCAGACAGGAGAGCATTGCAGTAGTCTGCTTGTAATAAAAGCATGGAAAGAGTTTCTCTGTATCAGCCTGAGAGAGAAACAGCCACACCTTGGAAATATTCCTCAGGTGGTCAAAAGCTATTTTGGTCACATTCCTAATGTGTGATTTGAAATTGAGTTCAGGTTCTAAAATGACACCTAGGTTTTGTACCTGGTGTTTCACCTTCATTGCCCGTAAATTAAAATGTGAGCCAAATTCTCTCTAATAATTGGCTCCAATAATAAGTATCTCAGTCTTGTCTTGATTTAGCTGGAGGAAGTTGTGAGCCATCCAGGTATTTAAATCACTAATACAGTCTAATACTTTATCTGTGGAGCTAAAATACTCTGGTGACAAGGAAATGTAAAGCTGTGTATCGTCTGTGTAGCAGTGAAAATCAATGCTGTGCTTTAACCTTCTTATGTCCATCAACATATGAATTTAACAACCTTTTACATTTTCAAATCAAATAAATCATTCATTTTTATGATTATATATTATCTCATTTTCTTTTTCCTCTGCAATTCTCATTGTCAAAAATACAAGCAAAAGCCTGGATGGAGTGAAGGAGTCGCTTTACATCAATGGTGCAAATGATCTGGATAATTGATTGATCTCAAACTCACACCAGAGTGCCCCCTTCACATAGGGAAGAGCAGGAAGCCACTGAAGGTGCTGTAGTTACTCGACTTTTCATCATAGAGCTCCTGATTTACTGGGAGACGCATGTAGACCACATCCCCGGCCTCCAGCTCTAGAGTCAACGCATTAGACAAGAACCTATTACGCCCATTGTCATTGTTCTGGTGATTGAACATGACACTCTTGTCGTTGTGGTAAATATAGGCACCTATGGACTGTGGACCCTTGAGACCCATGGCAGTGAATCTGATGTAGTAGAGTCCTCTCACTGGTGCTGTGAAGACACCTGCATCAGAGGAGAGTCAAATACGTTAACAGACTGTCACAGACACTGTTAGCAATGCTGGAATAGCTGGTTGTCTACATGTTTTTATATGGGATAAAGATGACACAATTACAATGCATGTGTACACCTGCCTGATAGCAGATGTCTAATGTGAACATGATCTGATCCCAGGTCACATTTGAATACAAAGTGAAAAGGGGGTCTTAGAATGTTCAAAACCTGTATTTGGGTTGTAGGCCTTGCCGATGTTGGTGATGACCCTTCTGTATACTAGTGTGGTGATACTATTAAAGGGTCCTACATGTCCATCGTTAGTCAAACCAGCAGAGAAGGCCACCTTTGGTCTGTCTATGAACACAGAGGAGGGAATTCAAATCACTGATTAAAGACAAAAACAAACATGGTAAAATGCATAATATGGTTCTGATGAAGACGAAAATCACCTTAAAAAAAACATAGAAATGAAATCCTAACGAAAGGTTTAAGTGAAAAACAAAGATGCAATCTGCGACATTTATCATATTACGAACGCATTCGGCCATGGAGCAAAATATAAAAAACGCTTTGATTCGCCAACAGCCCAACAGCCATTCCATTAGATTACAAGCATGTGCAATCGTAGGCCTACAGTACATGCACCATGGAGTTTACCTGCATTCTCTCTCCTCAGCTTCTCCACCATCCCCTCGCTGGCATTCAGTCTGGCCTCTAAAGCTACCATTACAAAAAGACAGATTAGTCAAATGATGCTTAAACTCTCTGTTTTAAGCAGAATGATTTCATATATCCAGGCTGCATCACATCCGGCCGTGATTGGGAGTCCCATAGGGTGGCGCACAATTGGCTCAGCTTTGGCCGAGTTTGGCCGGGGTAATTGTAAATAAGAATTTGTTCTTAACTGGCTTGCCTAGAAAATAAAGGTTCAATAAAAAATAAATATATGTGACTGAACTCAGGAAGGTGAGCTAAGTACAGACTCAGACTTGAAGCTAAGTACAAACTTAGCTTCAAAGTGGCATATAATATGATATAATTACGTTATGCTTCTTTGATATTTGATAAACCTGTTATTACAATTTGGAGACAAGTAGGAGGCAAAAGTGCCCTTGAATGATTTTCACACTTTCTAGAGGGCTCTTTTTTTGTTTACGCCCATTCAGCCTTGTTCACACCTTCTTAGGCCTTCGCCCCACCCATCTTTTTAAGAATTCACATGGAAACGAATGAGTCAGCGTGGCGTCGTCCTCCAGGAAGTAGTCTATTATCCCCCTCCTTTATCTCAAACATGGGATCCTGCCTTTCTCCCTACATAGCTCCGTGCTTTCTCCTTGACGAAACTAGGGTCATCATTTAGCAGATCCCAGACACTTTTGTAATTAAAGCACATGAAAGTTCAGGGAAGTTAGGAAAAGGCAACAAACGCCTACGATCCAGAATCCGGTCACATTGATTTACCTGTGTTCCCATTCTCACTGTCTGTCACTCTGGCCTCCAGGGCTAAAATATGAAGTGAGTTCATATGAGAAATAAGCATAAATAAACGGTCTATAAACAGTTTTCATGGACAATTTTACAAATACAGTTTTATTCATGACCCTTTCTTTCTAACGATATACAACTGATGTTGGTGGACAAATGACATTACCTGCATTCATTCTCTGCAGCTCCTCCACCTCCCTTTCACTGGCACTCAGTCTGGCGCCCATGGCTAGAATTACGAGAAAATGTAAGATCATGATCCTCCTCTAATCTGACCTCATTATAACAAATTAATTTGTGTTACAAAACAAAACAGGCCTCTACCCATGTTCTGTTCTTTCAAGTCCTCCACCTCTCTCTCAATTAATTTGTCATTTATTTATTTTTACTTCAGTTTATTTTAGTAAATACTTTCTTAACCAACAATGTAGTTTTAAGAAAATTGTTAAGAGCTTGTAAGTACGCATTTCCCTGTAAGGTCTGTTGTATTCGGCGCATGTGACAAATACAATTTGATTTGATTTTTGATTTGACTCAGTCTGGTCCCCATAGCTGGATTTATGGAAACAAAACAATTCTCACAAACATGTTCATCCTGCACTGAAACGAGGTCATAATGAACCAAATTCCATAAATACCAGCATTCTCACTCTCCAGTCTGGCCTCAGCTCCTCTGCTCCTTTTTTCTCTCCACCTTCTTTCCACTTGTTTCTCCATGTTCCTCAGCTTCTGTCTCTGCTCCAAAACCACGGTTCCCAAGTTATCCACCATGTCTCTAAGCTCCTCTACCTCGCCCCAGATATCAGGGGTTGTGATGGTCTGGCCGGTCGTCTGCTTGCTAGTCGTCTCTGTATCTTCAGTCCCGTGGCTCTCTACCAAACTCTCTCTGTCCCCTCCACTTTCTCCCTGAGTCCATGTCCCAGACGGACAGAGCAGCAACACCAGCAGAGCTACAGCACCCCTCATTCTGAAACGACACCTCTTCAGAAATAACGCAGCCTGTGAGGCTCACTACAGGCAAAAAAAAGCAGTGAACCACTGCCTGAGAAGTGTTTCACATGTTTCTGACGTAATGTGTACAAAGTAATGTCAAGGATCCTACTGAAGAATTCAAGGTGAGCTGGCTGCCTTTTTAATCTGAGACACTGCAAGGTTGTGGGAGAACAGAACCTGTTATTTGGTTGAAGGTCTTTCTTTATCTCCATAAGGTACGGTGTGTCAATGTTTATGTTTATCTATTTACATAGTACTAATACTGTGACAGATCACACACAATGCATGAATGCACACTGTAGACGCACAGATGAACTGATTACACATTCACAAGTAACACAATCACATAGTATTGACATTTTCTTTTACAGATATGCACTCACTCACACACACACACACACACACGCACGCACGGACACACGCGCGCACACACACACGCGCACACACACGCGCGCGCACACACACACACACACGCGCACACGCACACGCACACGCACACGCACACACACACAAAACGGTTGCATCCTGTCAAATCAATTGAGCAGCTCACACAACAACCGGTAATCAGTACTTCCCATTAATTTATTCAGTCATCTGTTAATTTGTTTTCATCTATATATTCTACCATTAAATATATATATTTAGTTTAGTTTTACAAGGAGCCTCACGGCTGGTTTTCATACTGTAGCAGTAGGATGATATGCTCATCATAAATAAGCCTATAGGGGTGCTTGCGGTTGGAGTGTGTGTGTGTTCACGGAGTAGCTTTTGCTAGGATTGAAATAGGCAATCGATTAATAACCCAAAGCGTTGTTCTCCTGGACACACTGACTGACTAGCTGGTGGGGGAGAGGAGCTGAACAGTACTCAACAGCTCCACCTGGGGACTAACAGCCCCCCCACAGTACGATGGAGATGCAGGAAAGAGAACGTTAGCAGCGCCTGAGGGGTTGTTGTGTTGGGAAACAAAATGCGGGGGAGATGATATTTGACCTTTGACCTGGAACATGTATTCAGCTGATCTTTTCTACTTTGGAAGAATGGGAAATCAGTGGGTTCCATGTAATTGACATTGTCAGATTCTTGTAGTGGTGCTTTTTGTATGAGGATATGTGGTAACCTGGTTAAATGTTAGGGATATGATACTGGTGATTGTTTTTCATGATGTGGCAAATAGCCAGGGCAAACAAAGACAGAGCAAGAGGGATGTGCTTGTATTCAAGATTACCATTTATTTGAGTTGTGTCAGATTGATGCCAGCTATATAACTGAGAGAGAGAGAGAGAGAGAGAGAGAGAGAGAGACAGAGAGAGAGAGAAAGAGAGACAGAGAGAGAGAGAGAGAGAGAGAGAGAGAGAGAGAGAGAGAGAGAGAGAGAGAGAGAGAGCGAGAGAGAGAGAGAGAGAGAGAGTGTGTGTGTGTATGTATTTTGTAAGCAAAACTACAGCTATACACAGTAGCATTTGTTTCGGTAATAGCGTCAGTATTATTATTCAAGGTCATTCAATTAGATATTTTAAACAGGAGAATACTAATAGCATGATTTGTTAAGTATGTTTTTTATATACCAGTTGGCTAAAGTGTAATAATACAGTAGTGAATAGGAGATGAACAAGGCTACTGAACAAGGGTACTGAACAAGGCTACTGAACAAGGCTAGTGAACAAGGTTACTGAACAAGGTTACTGAACAAGGCTACTGAACAAGGTTACTGAACAAGGTTACTGAACAAGGCTACTGAACAAGGTTACTGAACAATTCTTCTGAACAAAGCTACTGAAAAAGGATACTGAACAAGGCTAGCATTTGTATAAACACTTTTCCGATTTATTTTGATACATAAATAGTATAATCTTATTTAGATGGGTCTGAGGTTCTGCACAAATCAATGACTGCATCATAAGTTTCACCAATTATATTATTTTATACATATCAAATATGTGGATGTTTGGTATTCATTTTCCATTTATATTTTCTTTGGTTGATCTGAACGTAGTGTACAAGTGGTCTTTTAAAAGAGAAAGTATGTTTCTAAATCCAATTCACCTGTTTCGTGTGTATAGATGACATAACAAACCAGAACTGACAGTAACCACCAACCCAAGTACAGCCTTGATATGTAGAACAATGGTTATCTGCTTACTGCCACTACAACCAATGATAATTATTTAACAACCATACAATACGGTTTGATAGATCGCGACAAGTTGTTTCACCCTGTCATTTTCTACATTTTGCAAGTCTCCGAGACTCTCTGAGGGGAAAATGTATTTTTGTGACGAATGCTTTGTGTCAAATTCTCCAAATTCGATCCGCTGACAAATTTACACAATTTCCCATATGCATCTTTCATAAGCCTTTTCTTTGATTTAATACTGGCCTCTAAAATAGTCAGATTATGTAGATGATCAGATGAGGAAATTATTCAATCCATCCTGGTTTCACAGAGAAAGTCATTTGATCTGTCACTAACTGTATGCTTGGAGTCATTATAGTGGAAATATTCATAAACATATTGTCTGTGTTATTTATTCTGGTCTAAACTGTATTGTCAGACTTTAGGTCTGACCGTAGTCCTAAATGACAGTGCAGTATTATTGTATAACCACTAGTGGGCAGAGTAATCACTATTTAAGACTCAGGGTTGTGTAACAACACTCAAGAGATTGTTGACTGCGATATAAAGGAAGAACATAATCATGACAGCACAGTTGGACATCTTCATCACTGTTTAGTATCATATTTGATGATGGTCAGTATCTGTGTCCTCAACACTCACCGCTAAGAAGATGTTGGTGAAAACAGTTTTATTATTGCCGGAGTAGACTAAATGAAAATACGTTTCTGGGGATGTGATGGAATGATATTTACTTTATTTATGATATTTCATTAGATGTGTCGTTTTTTTTTCTTTCAACATTTTGTCACTATAAATGTGATTCATCTGATATAAATAAAAGCCCAATTGAAGAGGAGCTGCAAACACAACATGTGCTATGTCAAGGTGCAAATGACAAATCCTACAGTGCGTGGACACCTCTAACGGCGGAATTTAAGACGGCTGAAGTTCATATTTCTATGACGTTTACGTACGACTGCTGTCCTTTTAGTTCACCTGGAAGCTCCTATTACAGTATCACATCAATGTTTTGGAGCCATATTCAAAGCAACACAATTACACTCACCAGAGAAAACACACCAAGAATGTATTTTACATTTGACAACTGAATGAAAAACTTCATCATTCCACTTCATCCCTACCATTGACAGAAATGATGGACGACAGGTAAAATATCCCAAATACAAAAACATCTCATAAATATCTGACTGTCACCATTAATAATTCATTTCCTTTTCTTTGACGCAAAAAAACAATAAGCGTAACAACAACAGGGATAATATATGCAGTAAAAAGCTCATTGTCTGACGGAGGAGTGGAGAGACCAGTGAAATGTGCACTGGAGTGAAACACGAGAGATCCCCGAAAGGGTGAGGCTCAATGTCACTCTGCACGGAGCACAGGCAGCGCAGGCAGCACAGGCAGACAGGCAGACAGGCAGGAAGCATAACAAACCTCCCCCAGATGAGCCTAGCTGCTCAATTAGAACTATTATGACTCTGTTATGAGATAATGAAGAAAAAATACTTTGGCCAGTTGAAGATTTGCTCCATAGAAAGACATGTTATAAGCCTTGTAAAAAGAAAATCATAAAGGATGCTTATAACAAGATATAAAGCATTATAACTGTCTGTTACACGGTCAAATAGCAATAATCCAATGTATTTTCTTGAAGTGTCTTTGAGAGCATATTGGAGTGAAAATGTACAAGGTTACTTTATGTTTCTTTGCATTGTACGTACAGATGTGTGTATTCTATATGCTGCATTTGTCCTTTGTATACCTGGGCTGTCGGTTGCTAAACATCCTTCAACCCTAAACAAGTCGAGGAACAATACCTCCTTGCTTTAAGGGGTCTCTCTTTGGCCAGACCTTGTGATGCTTACCAAAAGGGTGTCCTTCGTCTGAAAGACTTATAGAAGAATGCATGCCAACTTATTCTGTTCATGAAAGAAGAAGCACATTACTGGCTTAGACCCTTTAGACGAACCTACTCGCTCATTCCATCTGAAGATAAACCATTAACCAACCGAAACACATTGGTTTCTGGGAAATAAAGAGTGAACACATGAAGCTGCCATGAAAACCATTTCACCCTTTCACTTCCTTCTTTAACACAATATGGTTGAAGCACAGCATTCACCTCTGTTTTCCCCGGCAGCAAACATCTTAGTCGTTTACCTTGCTTCACTGCAAGGCTTTCTCTCTCCCAAGGCTAAAACCGAAGCATACCTCAAGACCATGTCTTGGTTTCAGGCTGTCGTATGGCCAAAATTCCTCACCTTGGCCCTTGTTAATTGCATCAGGGCTCTCTCCGTCTAGATGTGCTCTGGGATGGAGTCTCACAAGAGACAGGGCAGGTGTGACAGAACAACATTATAGTCCTATTGATGATCAGAATGCACTGGCCCGAGGGTGTGAGAAGCAGGCAGCCACGTCGCTTTGAACTTGGCATTGAACGGTGGCAGTCCGTGTTTCCTTTGTGCATGCATTTCATTGTGCAGATGGGTACTAGTCGTATCTTTCATCTCGACGCCGTGCTCTTTGAGGGAGTAGTTAGTGGCGGAGGATGCGTGCGTGAGTGTGAGGAGACCCGTCTTTTTTCCATTAGCAGGTGTAGTCTGTTGGCCTGCCCTGCCCAGACTCTTTGTAAGAGAATCACCGCTAGTTGAACCCTATCAATCGGAGTAAAGCAACTCGGCTATTTGACTCGCCCTGCTATATCTGACTCCGTTTTGACGGCACCAATCTGTGGAGGATGTTGTGTTTGTGGATTGGGAAAAACCTTACGTCTTTCACCCTAGTTTGGTTGTCCCCCGTTCTTATCAAAGCTCCCAACATGCTCCGTAGCTGCAACAGTAGGAACTAAAGGGGTGTTAACACTGCTGCTGTTGTGATGACTCCAGGTTGAAGTTTGTTTGGAGGAAAGGAAGTGGAGCCCTTTGCTTCCTCTACTTGTTGATGTGAGAGGAAAATAATGTACGAATAGGATTGTTTCCGAGCTTCAGCTCGCCACCGCTGTGATTACCATAGCCCCGTTTCAGACAGCGTTTCAGTTACTGACCGAAAGAAAGCATTTCGTAATCAAGACCACGTCATTTGTAAATGTCGCTCTTCGTACGAGGGCAGAGATTGACTTATGGCACTTGAGTGATTTGTTTTACTTGTTGATTTGTGTGGTTATACATATACAGCCTCTCGCTATTCAGTGAGTGGGGTTGGACTTGTGTTTTCTGCCTGAGTTAAAACATAGGCTCAGAGGACCAACACCGTCTAAGAGCACACACATCCTGAGTTTAATAGTGTGTCAGTCACACTAAAGGGAACGTGACCCTCACTGTCCCGTTCTCACGTTATTGCTATTGAATGTATACCTTATTGTGGCTGTTGTTCTAGGTTGTTTCAGAGGCATTCCTTATACTCTGTCACGATTCAGGTCAGTGCTTGCATACCCCATTGTCAATTATTCTCCCTTATATTCCGTCTATTATTGTGCGGAATATAAGCTTCCACAATCCACGTTCAAGGCAACGCCTAAAGCTCCTTTTTGGACGGAACTGGTTTCAGGTTCCAAGGCTAGGTGACACCCAAGGTGTATTAGGTATTGTAGGTCAAGGTACAGTATGTGCTGTTTGGACTATATATGGAATTGTTGATGTGTTTGCGAGAAACATTCATTGATTGAGTCATGCAATGTGGGAATGTATAATGTTATATACAGTATGTTTGCAAACACTACTATTCAACCTGGTTCTTTGGTGGCTCTGGGAAGAAAAAAAAAAGGTGACAAATATTAATTCAAGGCATGATGCCTGGGTGTTATTAATTCAGAGCCACTGTGACAACTGAATAATAACATTTAATGACATTTTTACAAGGACTAAAAGTCAGTTCTTCCCTCATTAATGTTTAAGTCACACTCAGGACTCAGGCTTTCCACAGTAATGACACCGGGCACCTTTCCACGGGGCTGCATGGGAACATAGCACCCCCTCTCATGTTCACATCATACGGATCATAGACTCGAGAAAGCATCTCTTTCTTTCTCTAATTTTCAATAAGGTTCAATTCTGAAATGCATTTTTTTTCTTCTCTCTCAACGAAACAGGCCTCCAATGGCTAAAGTAACGTTCAGTTTTAAAAAGGATTGGAGGGACGGCCTGAGTATACGAAACATTAGCAACACCTGCTCTCTCCATGACATAGACTGACCAGGTGAATCCAGGTGAAAGCTATGATCCCTCATTGATGTCACCTGTTAAATCCACTTCAAATCAGTGGAGATGAAGGGGAGGAGACAGGTTAAAGAAGGACTTTTAAGCTTGCCATTCAGAGGGTGGAGCGCTTTCGGCACCTTGTAGGGGGGAGGGTGCGACTCAATAGTAGGAAGGTGTTCTTAATGTTTTGTGCGCTCTGTGTATATGACAGACTTCACGTGATCCCTCATTTACAGTATGTTGTAGTCTCAAAGGAGGTTCCCCTCATGTGTGCCTGATGTTCGGGATACTCACTGTATTTCCATTCGGTTGATCTATTTGTAACATGAGAATGCAATTGTGCGAGCACTGATAATGGAATTACCAAGAGAAAGACATTTACGTTCATTGCCGAAAGACTGGCTGAATCTATGACACGTCTGGCCTAAAAATGGTGGTGTCATGGCTTACCTCCCCCACTGGCTTTGGTCTAGGAGTTTAACAAAGAGTTTCCCTCTGCCCAGATGGCTCATAGCAACACGCAGAGAGAGAAAAAGGACAAAGTGATCACTTTTCACCAAAGCTCAGAGGATTATCAGGAGACATTTTCTCTTTCTCGCTCTCTCGCTCCCCCCCCCCCACTATTTATTTTTCTCTTTTTCACTCTCCCTTTCTCTCTCGCTCGCTTGGCGTTCGCTAGTCAATAAAACACTAACTAGAAAAGAGGTCACCGATGGGAGGATCAATCCGCCGAGCCTCCCTGTGGCTTCCCCATCTCTCCTTGGTATTCTGCGTTGTCTCCATTGTGGCCCAGGCCCAGTAAGTAGCCTAGTCTAAGCTGAGTGAAAGAAGCCCCAATGTGCTGTGACCCTGGTGGAGAATGGATCCGCGGAGGTAGAGGTGCAGTAATCGAGGTAGTGCATGGACAGCATCCTCTGTGGTATTGTGTGTGCTTTTCAAACACCGTCATCAAGAAGTCCAGACTCAGGGAATGATGGAAGATACACGTTGAATTGACGTCCTTAGAACATTTGATGATTGTCGCATCATGTAAAAGGCGTTGAAGGCTTTTGCTTCGACGACAATGACAAAGAAAAGACATTTCGACAAATTAAATGTGATAAAGGGGACAGTTTTAATGTATCATATTATTGGGAAGCAAAGGGACGACATACTTACTGGTAAATGCTTTTGTGTCACTCAGTTCCTGTCGGGAGATAATATGCACCAGGTGAGATAATATGCACCAGGTGAGATAATATGCACCAGGTGAGATAATATGCACCAGGTGAGATAATACGCACCAGGTGAGATAATATGCACCAGGTGAGGTAATATGTACCAGGTGAGATAATATGCACCAGGTGAATAACGTGTTTGTTCTTTGGCAGCATCCCGCCAGGCACACTGTTCTTTGGCAGCATCCCGCCAGGCACACTGTTCTTTGGCAGCATCCCGCCAGGCACACTGTTCTTTGGCAGCATCCCGCCAGGCACACTGTTCTTTGGCAGCATCCCGCCAGGCACACTGTTCTTTGGCAGCATCCCGCCAGGCACACTGTTCTTTGGCAGCATCCCGCCAGGCACACTGTTCTTTGGCAGCATCCCGCCAGGCACACTGTTCTTTGGCAGCATCCCGCCAGGCACACTGTTCTTTGGCAGCATCCCGCCAGGCACACTGTTCTTTAGCAGCATCCCGCCAGGCACACTGTTCTTTGGCAGCATCCCGCCAGGCACACTGTTCTTTGGCAGCATCCCGCCAGGCACACTGTTCTTTGGCAGCATCCCGCCAGGCACACTGTTCTTTGGCAGCATCCTCGCATCTCCTAAGATTCAGCGTACTGAAGATGTCCGCGTCACCTGACATGTTTCGGGCTAAATGCATCCCAACACTTTACAAATACATCCAGTTTTGCGGCAGGACATTTTTGTTTTCCGTTCAGTCTCACAACCGTCAAGTGAAGTTGCCATATAAATGTGCCATAAAAATAGATCAAAGATTTCGCACCTGTCCGTTTGTGTAAGAGAAAATATGCTCCGGAATTGTTTTCCTGTACATTTTGACACATATCAAAAACAAAGAAACAAACAAAAGAGGATGTCTGTGAAAAGCATTTGAATTCTTAAAGAATATACAATTTTGCCCTTTGTCACCAAAATAGAGATGTTTGCTCAAATAAAGGAAATGTCTCCAGCTGCTACTCATATCATGTAAGAACCTGCCATTCTTTTACACAGAATGAACTTTTTCTAAGTATCCATACTACTGTAGATTTAATTGCATTTGAATACTTGAGAACTTGGAGACAGCAGAGTCCTGCCGTCCTCCCTTGGTTTGTAAATGTATGAGAATTTCATATCAGTGGAGATCTCCCTGTCTGTTGGGGTGATTGACATAAGCCCATATTAGGAGGTGGTTTTGGAAATAAGTCCATGGAGACGCGGTGGATTCAGGCTGCAGAAGGAGGAGAGCGAGCGCTTAGTCTCCTGGAGGAGCCGTGCCTTCTTAACCCCGCTCATTGGTATGCTGATGCATACACGTTGAGGCACACTCTAAATGGCTGAGCCTTCCAGACTCTCCTACCCCCCCCCCCCCCGACACAGTGCGGGGCAGACATGATCCCGCTGAGGCCCGGCGACGATATGCAGCGCGGAATACAGAATCATAGAACGAACCCAATTAATAATCACGTAGTTAGTTCATATTTTAGACACTGTCTGTGCAGTGTGCAGCCGCAGCGTCGCTCGTCTTGTCAAAGTTTTCAATTGGGAAAGTTGAGATATAGGGTTCAAAGTGTTTTTTATTTCTTGATATCGGCCTCACTGACAGGCCCATGCTTTTGGTCACATGTGACAGATGCATGGGGTTTTAACGTAAGACACATGATCTTCTGTCATCATTCCCATAAGTGAAAAAACACACACAGAATCATGTTACATTTCTTTTGTTTCAGATCACACCCCCAGTCCCAGATTTAGAAGAACAACATGTCTGCCAGAGACATATCTCCTGTCAAGTGAGAAGATAGAATATCACCTTACCCTATTGTGACTTTCAACTGTAAGACAGTTATAGACAGATTGTTTTTGTCATATAACGAAGCGACCCTGAACCATACCACTCTCCTTTCAAACTATTCCGCAAAACTTCTGAAAAAAATCCCTTCAGAAAAAGACTGTTGGAATTCGGTAGACCTTAATGTCATTGTTAAGGAATATTACCAAAAACATACATGTTTTTTTTTTTATCTTTATCGTTCTGAGGGACTTATCATTGAGCAGGCTTCGAGTTGCGAGGTTAGGTTCGACTCTTTGAACGTGCTTAATGAAAGGCAATATGAAAGGTGTTTTATACCGTTTTGTTTTGTTTCTCACTATACTACACATGCTGCCACTAATTATACAAGCTAGGTAGTCCTCATACAGTCAGAAATGAAAACTCGACCGTTACTGACATATTCATTTTAAGTTTCTAATCAGATTTAAATATGCAAAGCAGGTCCCGATGGGTTTTCTTTGATATGCAAATAGAGAGTGCAAACAAAGGTGGAGGCGATGTAGATTTTTCAATATAAGAAAATCTCAAAGGTGGGCTCGTCGTCACATCTTGTTAGAAAAGGGAGGAGAAAATGTCCTATTTCCATACTGTAGCATTTAAGAGAAATGTCTTATATTTTCCGTGCAGAACAAAATACTTAAACAGAAATAAGACATGATGTGATATGATATGATATGATATGATATGATAGGATAATTAGTTAGACAGTGTGCTTCAGAGTACTCATAATAGCTGTAATCCCATGAGTAGGATACTGCATGCTCTACAGTCATACACACAGTAGTTGTGACTCCTATTCATATATCAAAGCCATATCTGATGTGGATCTACTGTTTGCCGTCCAGCTGTATCATTGCATGTAAACAAGCCTGACATGGTGCTTTTCTGTGGAGCGTGTCCCAACTGCAGCTTACTGGCCAGTAATCAGTTTGATAGATTGTAAAGGGAAGGTCAGTGTTTCCATAATTCACTCTTACCATAAATCATGTTATGTGATCTGGATCCACATAGCATTCAGCGCTCTCTTACTGCTCCGAGAATGGCAGCAGTATTTTGTTAAGGCATTTTGACCCTCGGATTGTGGAGGTCACTATGGGGTAAAAAAAAAAAAATGTAAAAAGAAGAAGCTCATTTAAGTACAGACAAAAACAATGTGATCTTTAAAATAGAAGACACAAACAGTTTCGTGCAGAATACACTGCAAGCTGTCCTAATATGGAGACCGTAACAGATGGTTTTACTGACATGAAGTACTTTGTCGTACATTGTGTAGGTAAAGACACAAAAGCAGTTCTGTGCGTTAACACATGCAGGCTTTCTTAATATGGACACTAACATTTCATGGACATACAGCACTTTGTAGGCTACAGTTTATTCTGAGTAGTGTTCAAAACACTGTCACCTCTACATACGTCCATGTTCTTTGCATAGCATCCAGTCAAATTCTGTTGCATGGTGTCTACAGCTACTGTATCAGGTGGCACCAACGTGAACAGAAAAGACAGTAAGTAATACATGGTCAGCGAAGGGGAGCAAGGGAGGAGAGCTGACTTTTATTGACATCAGATTGGGGACTGTCTGACCTTAATTTTCAATTTCAGCCCACAGATTGGAAAGCCCTGACTGCTCTCTCCAGTGTCCCATGCGCCACTTTCTGACTCCATGGTGTGGAGAACATGATTTCCCTTACTGAAAAAAAACTGGCTTCTGGCAAACAGTTGTGGCAAACCTTTGGCCAATTTGCCCAAAAAATATATTTTCACATGCAAATTAGTTTTGTGGTAAAATGTTGTGGCAAATTTGCAGTGACTTGTGAACTTATGGCAAACAATCCCTGGAAATATGTGGCGAACATTCTACTGTTCACAACAAATTTGCTGCAAACTCCATATGACTACACTAATTAGATCAGGTTTTGGGATACTGGGTGTTAACAACATTGAAATGTTGTATCTACATAAATCAAATGACATATAACTTTAAATTAATTTGCTTCTCACAGAGAACATTTTACTGAACATACTAAACAACATGTATTCAATAACAGATATAAATACAATGCATTCGGAAATTCTTCAGACCCTTTGACCTTTTCCACATTTTGTTATGTTACAGCCTTATTCGGAAATGGATTAAAAACAAAAATTGCTCATCAATCAAGCTACAATAATGACAAGGCTAGTCAGGATCGAAGGAAAGATGAACGGAGCAAAGTACAGAGAGATCCTTGATGAAAACCTGCTCAAGAGCGCTCAGGACATTAGAAGGTTTACCTTTCAACAGGACAACAACCCTAAGCACATAGCCAAGACAACCCAGGAGTGGCTTTGGGACAAGTCTCTGAATGTCCTTGAGTGGCACAGCCAGAGCCCAGAATTGAACTCGATCGAACATCTCTGGAGAGACATGAAAATAGCTGTGCAGTAACACTCCCCATCCAACCCGACAGAGCTTGTGAGAGTCTGCAGAAAATAATGGGAAAAACTACAGGTGTGCCAAGCTTATAGCATCATACCCAAGAAGACTCAAGGCTGTAATCATTGCCAAAGGTGCTTCAACAAAGTACAGAGTAAAGGGTTTTAATACATATGTAAATGTGATGTTTCAGTTACATTTTTTAATACAAACATTTCTAAAAACCTGTTTTTGTTTTGTCATTATGGGATATTGTGTGTAGATTGATGAGGGAAAAAAACGATTTAATCCATTTTAGAACAAGGGTGTAACGCAACAACGTGTAAAAAGTCAAGGGGTTTGAATACTTTCCAAATGCACTCTATGCATTGCTTGTGCTGAGAAAATATACTATGCAGGCCTACTGTCAGTATTTGTCATCATATAGAGAAAATAAGATGTCCACATAGGCCTATCTCGGGATATCTAATGACTCAATATCCGGCCATATCATGTATGATATCCGGAGGGAATCCAAAAACGATTTGTGCATGAAAGAAAAATATGGATTTGTGAAATTATTGAGCATGTGCTGAAAACTCAGAAATGCATCAGAAATCCCATTTTCAGCATATCAAAAAGCATTTCAAGATCCAGATATGGACCTCAGCCAAGAAAAGCATATCTGGAATCAATACATTCATCTTGAATGTGCTGAGAACACACAGATATGCGATTTATACAGTTCGTATTTGTCAACATGATGAGAGAAAACAGGATGTCACATAGAGAAGATAGTGAATTGGTCCATATCCGGCCATAGGAAATGTCCATGTGTGATATTCCGAGTAATCCCAATATCATATATGTCTAAAAGATACATCTGGATTCAGAATTTGTCCGGATATGGTGCAAATCCACAAATGGTCTGTAGTCTCTAGAATATCAAGAAAGTGTCATGCAAAAAAACATCTCCTGATATGGACCCTTAATGTCCAGTGCTTGCAACGGCTACATCAAAATTAGAATCATTACACATTGAGGAAGGCTCTGTTCTGTTTTCGCAGTAAGTTACAATATTCATTTCAAACTGTCAGATGCTGTTGCTGTCTGCATCACACCGTAATCCCTTTTGTCCGTGTGTGTGTGTGTGTGTGTGTGTTTGTGTGTGTGTTTGTGTCTGTGTGTCTGTGTGTGAGTGAGTGTCAAGGACATTAGTCCTTCTAAGTACTATCAAGGCATGCATTTCTCTGTCCCCGTCCCCCGCAGGAGGCCTTTTGCCTTTCCGTAGGCCGTCATTGTAAATAAGAATTTGTTCTTAACTGACTTGCCGAGTTAAATAAAAGCTCAATAAAAATAAAACATGAAAAATAAATGCAGCATCCTGCCTCTTCTCATTTGAATATGCAAAACTGAATACTCAAAAGCTGCAAAATGCAAAGCTTTCTTTTTTTTTTAACTAAAAGTGTCAAACAGTGCATGGTCACGGCAATGAGAGCCTTTTTGTCTCATCAAGAGTAAACCAATTGAAAATG
The DNA here is from genome assembly GCF_057628025.1 of Oncorhynchus mykiss. Lineage (NCBI taxonomy): Eukaryota > Metazoa > Chordata > Actinopteri > Salmoniformes > Salmonidae > Oncorhynchus > Oncorhynchus mykiss. Next base: position 28,207,765 of record NC_143039.1, read on the forward strand.
ATTTTCAATAGGCCTTGTGTAGGGCTCTATGTAGCACTGTGAAACATTCTTACCTCAGTATAGAGGTATTGTGTCAGTGGTTATACAGCAGGTGTACTGAGGATGTGTCTTGTCCATGACTTAGCTTAGAGAGATTGATAGCATTTATCCCTGAGGGTATTTACTTATTTGTTATTATTTACAAGGTATTTACACCGTTCAGTTGTAACTTTTCATTCCCTTTTCTTGAGCCTGAAAATACATGTCAAAATTGTGTACGGATGAAGTACAAAACAACTACTGTAAATTAAAGTTTGCTTTCTGACATTTGGTTATTTTTCACACATAGCAACACATAGCCTATGCTGTGGATAAAGAGCATTGTGACATACCAGGAAACTGACAACACAAAAAAATGGAGTGAAATGTATTAACCCATAGTAAAGTTCATCCCAATAGGAGCTAGCATTACACAGGCGCTATACCTGACCTTTCTGACAGCCAAAAATGTCATTTAAGGTTTAAGGCAAAGAAATACAGTCATATTTAACCAAGCCTTCAGAATCTTTGACATTTTCTCTGATGTTGCCACTGGATGGCACCCTGAACACTCTGTCTGCATCCCAAATGGCACCCTGTTTCCTGTATAGTGCACTACTTCTGATCAGGGCCCATAGGGTTCTGGGCAAAAGTAGTGCGTTATACAAGGAATAGATTTGGGACGTACACTCTGCAGTGTTGGCCTTCCCTTGCAGCCTTTAAAGACGTACAATCATCACAGGTGTTGGCAGAGCTCTCAGTACACTCAGAAACACCTCTGAAAGGAGGGGATAGTGACAACTTAGATAAATCCTGGGTCCCGTCTTGTATTGCAGTCAACACAACAAAGATGGATACAGTTGAAATCAGGGAGAAAACATTTCACTGCAATACACATAATGATATCAAGATACATGATTATTTAGCGGCAAAAACCACCTCTGGTTATCTATGTTTTTATTTGAAAAATTAAGAAAACATTTTCTCCATTACCATGGTATGCATGCAAGCACACTCGCACACACATAGTACACCCACATGCACGCACCAACACACACACTCACAAACACACGTACACACACACACGCACGCAAGCACACACACACACACACACACACACACACACACACACAGCATCTTCACTGCCATTCACGAAACTGCAGGTACAGCTCATCTCTGCTGAGCCAGAACTCAAACCAGGAAGTTATAAGCCAGTAGGAGAATCAGGGGGATGATGGGAGGAGTGGGTCTGAAAACACTCCAACACCACTGGAGACCGCCATTCCGCCAGTTAGGCCCACTCGCATTCCCTAATTCCAGTTGGAAACCCCTAACACACACACACACACACACACACACACACACACACACACACACACACACACACACGAGATTCCTTTCTGTCAGTCTGTCAGACTGTCAGACTGAAGATCATAGGTGCCCCTAGGGACTTAACATTGGTGGTGATTGGGAGGAGAGGAAGGCTTGACACGAAGACAGACTGCAGTCCTTTACACCTGCTGAGTGCTCTAAATAAACTGTACCAGGAAGAAAGATCCACTGTCATTGTTGGTCCATGTCGCTTGTTGATTCATGTGTGTGTTGTCTATGACTCACTCTTTTGTTCCCTGCTCTCTCTCTCTCTCTCTCTCTCTCTGTGTGTGTCTCTCTCTCTCCTGGGTGCCATTCTCTGCTACATGTGGTGTTGTGGTGACGTGACACCTCCATGCCTCACCAGGAGAGCTCATGAGACATGGACCATAGACCATGCATGCACACACCACACACCCCTGCCCTCTGGACTGTTCCTGAGAGGTTCCCTGCTGGGAGAGATGACAGGGAAACAGGGGTCTAGAGACCAGTGTCCGTCTGGTCCTGTAGCCAGTCATTTCACATTCGCAACCTTTCAGGACATTCTAATACTTGGGAACTCGTATTTCCATCAGCATACTACACAACAGCCTGAATGTTACAGTAGTAGAAGATACACACCTGTGTTGTGTTAACCTTCAACCATTAAACCACTGGCATGCAACAAATTGCATCTCACTATTGTGTGTGTAGTGTATGTGTGTAAGTGTGTGTAAGTGTGTGTGGGTATGTGTGCGTGTGTGTGTCCTTTTCCTGAAAACAATCAATGTTACCTTTCCGCTCATGGTCATTTAGAGAGAGAAAGACTTTGTAAATGAATTAATTACAAATGATTCTAAATGTCAAGTATAGATAAACCTTAATACCCTGGCTCCTCCTCGCTGCAGCAAAGAAGCTTTTAAATGGCTCGCTGCCAGTCTCTATCTGCCAAACGACACCAAGGTTACCGGCAAAAGCGGAAATATTCATAATATATGCAAAACCGTCCGGCGGTACCCATGGACAGTGTTCATTTGAATTCAAGAGCTGATCTCAAACCTTTGACAACTGCTTAAGTAATTAGTTGGACGAAATGTTATGCTGGAGACCAACAAAAAAAACAGACTAGAGAATATTTTTCACGTTTTATCTTCGGCTTTTGATTCTAACTGAATGCGTTTAGGAACTTTCAGGTTTGATCTGGGTTTGATCTTATGGGCTGTACACATAGAGAGAGGATATGGTATCATTTGTTTTTACTTTTGGCAGATAAATTGTGTATGGAGAAAGAGGGGAAAAAGGTCCGGCTGCCCTCTGAGAATTTGCAGGCGATGGAATAAACCCCCACTTCCCTCCATTCTGCTTGCAAACGTGCAATCTTTGTACATTGAAATCGACGAGTTACGCGGAAGATTAAACTACCAATGGGACATAAAAAACTGTAACATCTTTTGCTTCACGGAGTCGTGGCTGAACGACGACAACATCAACATACAGCTGACTGGTTATACGCTGTACCGGCAGGACAGAACAGCGGCATCTGGTAAGACAAGGGGCGGCGGACTAAGTATTTTGTAAACAACAGCTGGGGCACAATATCTAAGGAAGTCTCGAGCTATTGCTCGCCTGAGGTAGAGTTTCTCATGATACGCTGTAGACCACACTACCTAGCCAGAAAGTTTTAATCTGTATTCTTGTAGCTGTTTACATACCACCACAGTCAGAGGCTGGCACTAAGACAGCATTGAATGAGCTGTATTCCGCCATAAGCGAACAAGAAAACGTTCACCCAGAAGCAGTGCTCTCAGTAGCCGGGGACTTTAAATGCAGGGAAACTTAAGAGTTTTACCACATTTCTATCAGCATGTTAAATGTGCAACCAGAGGTAAACAAATTCTGGACCAACTCTACTCCACACACAGAGACCTGTACAAACTCCCCCTTGCCCTCCATTTCGCAAATCTGACCATAATTCTATCCTCCTGATTCCTGCTTACAAGCAACAATTAAAGAAGAAAGCACAAGTGACTAGATCAATAAAAAAGTAGTCAGATGAAGCAGATGATAAGCTACAGGACTGTTTTGCTAGCACAGACTGGAATATGTTCAGGGATTCCTCCGATGGCATTGAGGAGTACACCACTTCAGTCATTGGCTTCATCAATAAGTGCATTAATGATTTTGTCCCCACAGTGACTGCACGTACATACACCAACCAGAAGCCAAGGATAACAGGCAGCATCCGCACTGAACTAAAGGCCAGAGCTGCCGCTTTCAAGGAGGGGGACTCTAACCCGGAAGATTATAAGAAATCCCACTATGCCCCCCGACAAACCATCAAACAGGCAAAGCGTCAATACAGGACTAAGATCGAATCGTACTACACCGGCTCTGACACTCGTTGGATGTGGCATGGCTTGCAAACTATTACAGACTACACGTGGAAGCACAGCCGAGAGCTGCCCGGTGACACGAGCGTGCCAGACGAGCTAAATAACTTCTATGCTCGCTTCGAGGCAAGTAACACTGAAACATGCATGAGAGCATCACCTGTTTTGGAAATATGTGTGATCACGCTCTCCGCAGCCGATGTGAGTAAGACCTTTAAACAGGTCAACATTCACAAGGCCGCAGGGCAAGACGGATTACCAGGATGTGTGCTGCGAGCATGCGCTGACAAACTGGCAAGTGTCTTCACTGACATTTTCAACCTCTCCCTGTCCGAGTCTGTAATACCAACATGTTTCAAGCAGACCACCATAGTCCCTGTGTCTATGAACACTAAGGTAACCTGCCTAAACGACTACTGACCCGTAGCCAGGAAGTGCTGTAGCCATGAAGTGCCTTGAAAGGCTGGTCATGGCTCACATCAACACCATCATCCCAGAAACCCTAGACCCACTCCATTTGCATACCACCCCAACAGATCCACAGATGATGCAATCTCCATTGCACTCCACACAGCTCAGCATTCAACACCATAGTGCCCTCAAAGCTCACCAATACTGGGACTAAACACCTCCCTCTGCAACTGGATCCTTGACTTCCTGACGGGCCGTACCCAGGTGGTAAGGGTAGGTAACAACACATCCGCCACGCTGATCCTCAACACAGGGGCCCCTCAGGGGTGCGTGCTCAGTTCCCTCCTGTACTCACTGTTCACTCATGGCTGCACTGCCAGACACGACTCCAATACAACAGTGGTAGGCCTGATCACCAACAACAACAAGACTGTAACGCTTGTCGTCTGGGGAAGGAGAGGAGGACCAAGGTGCAGCGTGGTAAGTGTTCATATTTTAATGAACACTGAAAACAAACCACAACCAACGAACAGTCCTGTAAGGTGTAACACAACACTAAACAGAAAATAACCACCCACAAAACACAATGGAAAACAGGCTACCTAAATATGGTTCTCAATCAGGGACAACGATTGACAGCTGCCTCTGATTGAGAACCATACCAGGCCAAACACAGAAATAGAAAATCATAGACAAACTAACATAGACAACCCACCCAACTCACGTCCTGACCATACTAAAACAAAAGACCAAACAAAGGAACTAAGGTCAGAACGTGACAAAGACAGCCTATAGGGAGTAGGTCAGAGACCTGGCCATGTGTTGCCAGGACAACAACCTCTCCCTCAACGTGATCCAGACAAAGGAGATGATTGTGGACAACAGGAAAAAGAGGACAGAGCACGCCCCCAGTCTCAACGACAGGGTTGCAGTGGAGCAGGTTGAGAGTTCCTTGGTGCCTACATCACGAACAAACTAACATGGCCCAAGCACACCAAGACAGTCGTGAAGAGGGCACGACAAAACATTTTCCCCCTCAGGAGACTGAAAGGATTTGGCATGGGTCCTCAGATCCTCCAAAGGTTCTACAGCTGCACCATTGAGAGCATCCTGACTGGTTGCATCACTGCCTGGTATGGCAACTGCCCGGCCTTCGACCGCAAGGCACTACAGAGACTAGTGTGAACGGCCCAGTACATCACTGGGGCCAAGCTTCCTGCCATCCAGAACCTCTATACCAGGCGGTGTCAGAGGAAGGCTGTAAAAATTGTCAAAGCCAATCTAGTCATAGACTGTTCTCTCTGCTACCGCACGGCAAGCGGTACCGGAGCGCCAAGTCTAGGTCCAAGAGGCTTCTAAACAGCTTCTACCCCCAAGCCATAAGACTCCTGAACATCTTGTCAAATGGCTACCCAGACTATTTGCAGTGCCACCCCCCCCCCCCCACCCCTCTTTACAGCACTGCTACTCTCTATTGTCATCTATGCATAGTCACTTTAATAACTCTACCTACATGTACATACTACCTCAAATAACCAATGCCCCTGCACATTGATCAGTATCGGTACCCCCCTGTTTATAGTTTTGCTTTTGTTATTTCACTGCTGCTCTTTAATTACTTGTTACTTTTATCTCTTATTCTTGTCTGGATTTTTTGAAACTGGATTGTTGGTTAGGGGCTCGTTGGTAAGCATTTCACTGTTGTATTCGGCCCAGGTGATTATTAAATTGGATTTGATTTGATTTGGTTGTGTGAGAAGATGGTTTCTTTATGCCTTTAACCCAGATAATTCAGCAAGTATTGCATCCCTCATTTTTACATGTCTATTCTAATTCAGTAACGATCGATATTTGATCATCAACCACAGGAGGTAGGTGGCACCTTAATTGTGGAGGACGGGCTCGTGGTAATGACTGGAACGGAATAGGTGGAACGGTATCAAATACATGGTTTCCATGGTTTCCATGTATTCCATTTGTGCCGTTACAGTTGTTATTATGAGCCGTCCTCCCCTCAGCAGCCTCCACGGTAATCAACATAGAGTATGCAACAAATCAACATTGCTCTATTTTTCTCCATTTTCCTAGCAGGAGAAAAGCAGCTTTGAGTACAGTAGCATTGACTTGCAGATTTTGGCCAATGCATAATTAATATATGACAACACAACATCCTGTTTTGTTGTTAACTAAAGCCAAGCTCAGTGTCGGACACAGGATAGTGCTGTTATTCTATTGTTCTTTACTGTGCAGGCCTGTTCACAATGGTATTATTAGCGTCTGCCCATATCTCCCAGGTTGGGTGTCACAGTCCTATAATGAGAATCATACTCCAACTACTTGGAACTAGGCCAGAACCCATTGAAAGCCACCCTCCATGCCTAACACATTACCGCAGTGTATTAATCTAAAGAGACTCCGTGTTTGTGTTTACCGAGCTTGATTCACTTCCAATTAGAGGGAAATAATTACACTCCACAGGCCAAGGGATGCAGCCGTGTGACAAAATGGGGAAGGGGAGAGAGGTTGCTTGTGTCACAATGAGAGAGAAAAAACAGGAAGCAGGACTTTAACAATTCGATTCGATTTAAAGGGGAGCGTTTAAACATAAGAACGATACACGCGTTCTGGGAGTACGTCTTTCTTTGACACTTACATTTTCATTGATTACAAAAAAACATTATTATTTATTATTAGTTTGGAGATAGCCAGGGGAATTGGTGGTTAGTTGTCATTTTATGTATTCAATATATTAAAAAAATATAATTCACATTTGAGTCATTTAGTAGACACAATTTACAGAAGTGAGTGGATACATTTTGATATTGGTCCCCCATGGGAATTGAACCCACAACACTGGCGTTGCAAATACCATGTGCTACCAACTGAGCTACACGGGACATCTTCATTCTTGTTGATAAGAAACACACTTAAATAAACAAATATCAGCAGTTTTTATCGACAACACTGTGATACCAGTATTGCATTACATTTGAATGCCCTTGGGAATGCTCAGTTTAGAAAAGCACCATGGCTAACACATAACACAACCCCACAGGGACCCCAGCCACGGGCTGTTCACTCCCTTACCATCGGGCAGACGCTATCGGAGCATGAGGTCTGATACCAACAGGCTCAGAGACAGTTTCTATCTACAAGCCGTCAGACTGCTGAAAACTTGAACTGGACTGGCCACCTGCTCTGATTCTCCACATCTTAGCACACACACACTCTCACACACACACACACACACACACACACACTCTCACACACACACACACACAGCTATATATATATATATACACTAATGCTAAACACACATCACAACTACTGCTACCAGAGTCTAGTTTATAATAATGCACAATTTGAACACGTGCCCCCCAATCCCCTCTGCCACAAAACACGTGTAAATATTGGACTATAAATTGTGCCTTCCTGTACTACACTTATGCTCAAATGTTTATTCTATTCTACTGAGTCATTTACTTTAAGTTTGTATTCTTATCTTTTATTATTTATTGTAGTTGCATTGTCCAGAAGGAACCTGCCAGGAAGCATTTCTTTGGACAGTGTATACAGTGTGTATCCTGTACATATGACTATTAAAAGTTGAACGTTTTTATTTTCAGACTGAATGTATGCCGGCTGCAACAGATAACTCTCTAAGGAGAGAACATACACCGACTCAAGGTATATGGAACGTGCCTTGTTAACATTGCAAAGACATGACAAAAATGCATATAACAGATAACCCAAAAATATACAGTAGCTAAAAGTATGATAATGTGCTTGACTAACATGGGTCCAACAGGCACTATTTGTAAATATGTGTGTGATTGAACCAACCCTTTTAAGAGCTCAAGTGTCCTTGTCTTTGGGACACCAAGGGCATTGTGTACTCCCTCCCCGGTAACGCTAGCTCATCCTGGATGGCCATTCATTCCTACGTCCCTCTATAATAACATCTCCATCACATTCAACTGAGCTGGGCTGGAAAGACCTCCACATTGCTGCCTCTGCTTTCTAAACAGGTCATGTATTTTATTTATTTTACCTTTATTTAACTAGACAAGTCAGTTACGAACAAATTCTTATTTTCAATGGCGGCCTAGGAACAGTGGGTTAACTGCCTTGTTCAGGGGCAGAATGACAGATTCAAACGTGCAACCTTTCGGTTACTAGCCCGACGCTCTGACCACAAGAGCTATTTAAAAAGCCTCGTACAAGTCAGTGCAGAGAGTGGGAGGAACCCGATGTGTACGGATGCCGGTGTAAAAAAAGCACACTGGATTTTCAAACTGCGACAGCTCAAGGGAAGTGGAGCGCTTAACGTATTCTGAATGGTCAGTACCAAGGCCAGTGCTCCGATCCGTCTCTGGATCCACCCAGTGGAGGCTGACAAGGTTGGCTTCTATTTGATTCGGGGACGGCAGCGCGAAGATGAGGAGGCAACATACTGTAACATTCATCTGGACTCACTTTTCCTCTAGGAAACAAGCTCTGGAAACCAGACACATGTAGAGATAGATGGATCAACATTTTGAAATAGAGAGCTATGGAGAAAAAAGATACAGACGGTCAGACAGACACACGTACATCTATATTGGGATACTACACACACATACACATTCGCAAGCACACACGCACACACACACACAATGCTGATTGCCCTGTGTTGTGATAGCAGCCTTCTCTCTCCTTACACACACCTGGGGCTCCTACGAGGTTGCTACGGGGTTGCTACGGCGTAGCTGTCACGGCCAGTCGCTATGGCGAGGGATTGATGACACCCATTGGCTGCTGAAGGTGTATACATCATGTCTGTCCAGGACTGCAGTAACCAGATGGACCCTGACCATCCATTCTCTGTCAGGGACACAGCTGCCCAGCTCCGCCCAAACCCCCTCGCTCTTGGGGATCTAACAAGTCTTCATTGCTCCATAGGAAGGTGGCAGGGATATATAGTGTGGGATATAAGGGTGGAGGGGGATGAGGGGGCGAAAGCATGCAAACTCAATCACAAGGTTTTCTGGGGAAGATGAGGCAATGTGTATTGGAGTGGAGATTCTTTAGTACCAAGATTTTTGAAGTACAGCCTTTATTTGTGTTTTTTCATTTTCAAACAGCAAATGTGGATGAACAGTACCAATTGTGTTATGTACTTTCCAAGGTTTTGGGCTTTTTGAGTGAATACTCAGAACAGAGAAAGTATCTGATGATTAATTTTATACTATTTTGTCAGCTTCATCTTCCTCCAACAGCATTTTTAAGAGAAAGACCTTTGCCTTGGTTTGACAATGACAAACTGTAGTGTTCAGAGAAGGAACGCTTGCAGAAATATTCTCCAATATCCAATATCACAGTTTTTGTGTTATTTATATTTTGAATTAAAATGACACATTTTGTGATATACCCGAAGTTTTTGATGATAAGTGCAAACAGAGCATAATGTGGATGAATGAGTGTGTGTTGTTTTGTGTGTGTGTGTATATGGGTCTATGCAGCTGTGTGTTTGTGTTTCCGTGTGTACATATGTGAGTGTGTGTGTTTGTGTGTTCATGTCTTGCAGGTGAGGGTAAGCGCATCTCCCGCCCGAGTTCATTGGTGCCCCCTGTGAGGAGCGGAACGAGAGCTCTAGATCTCTAACACAGAGGACCGTGTGGAGTTCTTCACTGTCTACCCACTCCATTATAATAGTCTGGCTCAGCGTGACTGACAGAGCCTCTCTGTGCTGTGATTGAGTGTATCGATCTCCACCGCCGGCCGCACTACTCCGGACGCCGGGGAGGAGGAGACCAACAATCAGATCCTTCACGCGCAGAAAAAGCCTTCCTCATCTGCCTTAATCATTCCATCAATGATTAGCGGCAGGCTACTGAGGGCGCTGACAAAGACATCTCCCACTGAAAGGGTTTCTTTTATTTTTTCTTCTATTCCTCGACTATGCCGCCTGCCCCTTTTTTTCATTGGCCTTTTTTTCTGTTTGGATTGTGTGTGTGTGTGTGTGTGTGTGTGTGTGTGTGTGTGTGTGTGTGCGTGCATGTGCGTGCGTGTGTGTGTGTGTGGGAAGGGAGGTTTACAGATTGGTTTAGGGGCTCCTCCTCCTCACTGAACAACCCCACCTAGTTGTCTGCCAATTGCCAATCCCACACTTCCCCTTCCTTCCGCCACACCCCATTGTGCGACACTCAATGAGCTGGCAGCGGTCCAAGTCCATTCCCTTCACAGTGCTCAGTCAAAGCTGTTAATCAGACGACGATCCTCCCGTTTTATCTGTAGTATTAGAGCTTATGTTTGTGTGAAGCAAGATATTGTGACTGATTAAGAGATGTGGACGGAGTGGGATTTCGATGATATTGTTATAGGATTATTACAGATCTTGTGCGATCTTGTTTGGTGAATAAACAGGGCATACACACATGGACATGTAGTCAACCCTACAGCCAACTGCATGAATCCTATTGGAAATCTATCTCTTGCTCTCATTCCTTCGCAAGGCCTGCGTTTACACTCCTTATTCAACAGGATAAAAATAGCATCACTTTCTCCTTCTGTTTACCAAGTGTCTTGACCATATGAATGTCTCTCGCTGGCCTTTTTGGTGACCTTTCATTTTACTCAGAAATATGGTTCTACATTTTGTACCAGTATAATCATACCTTGATTTTTTATTTTTTATTTAAATGTCCACAAATATTTTTGGGGACATACTTTCCTTCAAGCTTATATGTTGCGTTGCGGACATACCATTGTACCACTGTTATGAAAAGCAGCAGAGAGGACTCCTACTGTGTGTCAACGCAACCACTTTCTCCTGAGTAGCTCTCCTACAACGACAATAGGCTCTTCTCTCTCCGCATCAGCCCGGCCATTCCTCCACTTATTCACTTATTTTATTCACTGTTCGCTGATAGAATTGGACATTTGTCTCACTTTGGGTGGAAACTCAAGGTTGCAGCTCATCTTGCCTACCTAACACAGGTCCGGTGAATAGCGTTTATCACCCCACACTCTAACCACGTGGCTGTCTGAAGGCTGCGGGGGGGAGAAGATAAAAAAGAAAGCAGAAAGGTTTTTCGCTATAGCTGCTACAAGCACTCGTGAGATCTCGCTGCATCTTAATTCCTCTCTTCCCCCGAGTCTGTTGAATAGGGAGGTTCAGAGGCAGCGACTATAGAGGGAAGCGGAGACAGAGGAAGAGCATTGGTCGAGTTAATTAACTGATTGGTTAAGTCGGTGGCTCGGTGACCGGAGTACGTCGCACTACTCACGGCTCAATCGTTTATTAATCTTAGTTTATGGGCTGTAAAGGTCCAAAGTTTTTCCTGGTGAGGCCCAATTATAATGACACCAACAGCTGTGTGAGGCCATAGCAGATTTGATTATTAGGATTATTAGTCTAACACAAACACACTATTGGAAACACACAGAAATATGAAATGCTTTTGGATAATTCTTATTATCGAAGTCATATTCAAGAATAGTCTTTGTTTAGCCTTTTTTCTTTCCATATACAATTTTCCAGATGGGTGTGATATTATTACTTTCCAATTTGCATTTAAATCTAGACGTGGAATAAGAGCATTTATTTGATTGACTGAGAAGTGTTCCCTGGTTCGTCACGATAGGAAGTCTAGCACATGATTACACCATGGCCCTTCATCCAGGAGGAGAACACTAGTCGACAGCCCAAATGTGCCCATTTTCAATTACCTCCTATTAGGAATTTCAATATCCACCCGTACTACAAGAGGCTTCTCAAACCCACCCTCTAACCTACACACACACTCAATACAGACCCCAAATGGGCCACTACGAGCCACTAGGAGCCCGGAAAAACATGGCCGTCATTAGAGCGATGCAGTTATGTAATTTTGGAGACAGGTAATTGAGTGGTACTCTTCTCAGAGGAGGACCCGCCTTCGTTCCCTCGCGAGGAGTAGTGGGAGAAGATACAGGAAGGTAATCACTGCTTTTACAAGCTCCACTTCCTATGGATGGAGGCTGGTCCTTGTCTTTGGTGAAAGCATCTTTTCAACTTCCTCCTTCAGAAACAATGTATTACTAGCAAAGCCACAGGTATGTAGTCATGTTAGAGTCATCCTCTGTAGTTTCTATTTCGCTTCTACGGTGTGACCCCATAAGTTGGTTTGGTTTGGTTTTGGAGGGCTGAGGTGCAAGTGCTTAATCAAATAAGAGGAAGGAACATATGTACAGTATATGTATTTTTAAGGCCTGTATTTGCATGCATCATTTTGAGCAGATGAGTACAGTACTGTCAAGTATACTTTGTGTTTTGGACAAGTTACCATGATGAGCAAAAAAATACTGCAATATTACAAAATGGTTGTAGGACTAGGCTAACGTTATTAGGGGTTTTCCCTGGACATATTGAAAACACGTTGGGCTAACAAACCAACCAGTAACCAGACTGCATGAGTGAGTAAACTGTGTAAGTAGTGGCATCAGTCTTCTCTAATGTCCTGCCGCCAGTCGTTTCAGAGTGACACCAGACAATGGCACCTTTCTCTGGGAAACCAGGTGCATCACAAGTATCACCCTAATCCCTATACAGTGAGGGAAAAAAATATTTGATCCCCTGCTGATTTTGTACATTTGCCCACTGACAAAGAAATGATCAGTCTTTAATTTTCATGGTAGGTTTATTTGAACAGTGAAAGACAGAATAACAACAACAAAAATTCAGAAAAACGCATGTCAAAAATGTTATAAATTGATTTGCATTTTAATGAGGGAAATAAGTATTTGACTCCCTGTCAATCAGAAAGATTTCTGGCTCCCAGGTGTCTTTTATACAGGTAATGAGCTGAGATTAGGAGCACACTCTTAAAGGGAGTGCTCCTAATCTCAGTTTGTTACCTGTATAAAAGACACCTGACCACAGAAGCAATCAATCAATCAGATTCCAAACTCTCCACCATGGCCAAGACAAAAGAGCTCTCCAAGGATGTCAGGGACAAGATTGTAGACCTACACATGGGCTACAAGACCATCCCCAAACAGCTTAGTGAGATGGTGACAACAGTTGGTGCGATTAATCGCAAATGGAAGAAACACAAAATAACTGTCAATCACCCTCGGCCTGGGGCTCCATGCAATATCTCACCTCGTGGAGTTGCAATGATCATGAGAACGGTGAGGAATCAGCCCAGAACTACACGGGAGGATCTTGTCAATGATCTCAAGGCAGCTGGGACCATAGTCACCAAAAAAACTATTGGTAACACACTACGCCGTGAAGGACTGAAATCCTGCAGCGCCCGCGAGGGGTCCCCCTGCTCAAGAAAGCACATATACATGCCCATCTGAAGTTTGCCAATGAACATCTGAATGATTCAGAGGAAAACTGGGTGAAAGTGTTGTGGTCAGATGAGACCAAAATGGAGCTCTTTGGCATCAACTCAACTCGCCGTGTTTGGATGAGGAGGAATGCTGCCTATGACCCCAAGAACACCATCCCCACCATCAAACATGGAGGTGGAAACAATATGCTTTGGTGGTGTTTTTCTGCTAAGGGGACAGGACAACTTCACCGCATCAAAGGGACGATGGATGGGGCCATGTACCGTCAAATCTTGGGTGAGAACCTCCTTCCCTCAGCCAGGGCATTGAAAATGGGTCGTGGATGGGTATTCCAGCATGACAATGACCCAAAACACACAGCCAAGGCAACAAAGGAGTGGCTCAAGAAGAAGCACATTAAGGTCCTGGAGTGGCCTAGCCAGTCTTCAGACCTAAATCCCATAGAATATCTGTGGAGGGAGCCGAAGGTTCGAGTGGGACAAAATCCCTTCTGAGATGTGTGCAAACCTGGTGGCTAACTACAAGAAACGTCTGACCTCTGTGATTGCCAACAAGGGTTTTGCCACCAAGGACTAAGTCATGTTTTGCAGAGGGGTCAAATACTTATTTCCCTCATTAAAATGTAAATCAATTTATAACATTTTTGACATTTTTGAGTTTTTCTGGATTTTTGTTGTTGTTATTCTGTCTCTCACTGTTCAAATAAACCTACCATTAAAATTATAGACTGATCATGTCTTTGTCAGTGGGCAAATGTACACAATCAGCAGGGGATCAAACACCCTCACTGTATAGTGCACTACTTTTGACTAGGGCCCATAGGGCTCTGGTCAAAAGTAGTGCACTGTATAGGGAATAGGGTGCCATTTGGGACTCGTGCCAGGTTCTTCAGGAAGAAGAGTGGTCAAAGAGATGCTGATTGTATTTCTGTCTATCTTTCCTTATGACAAACAAGAGGCAAGGGATCCAATTAAATGCACATTTTTAAGATTCTCTCCTCAACCCTGGAGACCGTAGCTTTTCCTCGAGGATGACTTGTGTTCAACTACGTTGCCTCTGTTTGTTTGTCAGAGGATTAATTAATGAACGGTTGTTGCAGTGGGTTGTCACTAGGGAGGGGTTTGTGGGAAGAATATTATTGATTCATTAATTAATTTATTGTATGTACTGTATATATGTGCATTGTGTGTGTGTGTGTGTGTGTGTGTGTGTGTGTGTGTGTGTGTGTGTGTGTGTGTGTGTGTGTGTGTGTATTATTTTGAGAAGTGTAACTTGGCAACAAAAGAAACGGTTGGATTTGACCTCTTTTTAACATTCTGTCATAAAGAGCACATGTTCAACCTAATAAAAAACATGTTTTCCCATCTCAAGCAGTTAAATAAAAGAATGACTGTAGGTGCCTATTAAGTGCCAAATAAAGTGTTGACTGTAACAGGGTTGACTATTTCATCTGAAATCAGCCCTAAATCCCCATGTGACAAGGGGATTGGAAACTTGATGTATACAACAGGGAGGGGCAAATGAATGCGAGCTTCACAAAAAAAATGGAATTGTTAAAACATTTCTAGTCTGTCTATCTGTGGGTAACAGGGCTGACGTTTTATGCTTGACCTGCTCTGTTCCCCACCACCAAACACAAGAAAATGACCAAAAAGAGTAGAACCAGCTCGCTCACCTGCGTTTACACTGTGTCTTGACGATTAGATGTGAATGTTTCTTTTGAAAGCAATATTTAGAAACAAATAATTTCCCCGCATTAAAACGAGAGTTCAGTTCCTGTAACAGGGTTGACCTTAAAGTGACCCCTGATCATAAGAAAGAAATCATGACGATCAGAAAAGACTTTGTCAAGGCAACGAAAACAACGAGGACTTTCTGATGTTGGTGAAAACTTTGAGCCAATTTTTGAGCAAAGTGGGTTAAGATCTTCCTAAAAGTCACAGAGGGTGCAAGGAGGGGCGTGTCAGAGTGCTGAATTCTGATACTTTAGCAAGCCTTTATTCATATAAAAACATCTGAATTATTGAATTCTCCATGCGGTCTATATTAATGGGCACTTAATTTATTGTAACAGGCTTTCACAATTCGATATTTGTGCAAAACTTCTACTTAAACTATCACAGGTCGCAAAAGGCACTCATTTCGTGGAACGACACAGATATTTCTATCCTGCATGTATACATTTACAGCATGAAATACCAGGTCTGGTAATAGCTGTTAACTCAGGTCCTGAGCAGTTCATTTTTCATAAGAATATAACATGTTGGCAACATTGTTTAAATGGCACATCACATATGGTAGAGGAGCTAGGAGCTGTGAGACCCACTGTTGAATGTGATGGGTAGTGAAAAGGCCTTTAGGCTAGCATCACTTTTCAGGCAGTGTCTCTACTTATCCATGACTCATCTCCCATCTCTCTCTCTCTCTCCTATCTCTCTCTCTCTCTCGCTCTCTCTCTCTCTCTCTCTCTCTCTCTCTTTCTCTCGCTCTTTCTCTCATACCTATCTCTCTCTCTCTCTCTCTTTCTCTCACTCTCTCTCTCATACCTATCTCTCTCTCTCTCTCGCTCTCTCTTTGCCTATCACTCCTTCTCCTTCTCTCTCTCTCTCTCTCTCTCGCTCTCTCTCCGTCTCTCTCTCTCTCCTTATTATAATGCAACAACTACATTGGTGGGAAATGAGATGTGATATAACAGGTAAAATATAGCTTACAACGTTCAGATGCATTACAATATACTCTAACTCGCTCTCTGATATTTCCATACAACCTGTGGATTAGCTGTGCATCGGCCCTGAAGGCTGGAACATGTACAGAATGAATATGGCCTGTTGGAAATGTATGGAGTCTCACTGTGTTCCAGAATACCTGAGAAGGAGGCAGGTTTCATGTTCCTACAGGACGTGGTCACGCCCACTCAGATTCCCCCCCCCCCCCCCCCCCCACACACTGATCACAGACCAGCACGCTGCTTCATATATTCTGCATGGGAATGGAAGGAAAAAGAGGAGGAGGAGGAGGGCGGAGAGAAGAGGTGGGGAGAAGGAAGTAGAGAGTGATGGAAGGAGGAGGAGGGGAATGAGGTGGAGGATGAGGGGATGAAGAAAGTATGTAAGTGAAGAGGAGGATGAGGACGAGTGAATGGACAGCAGCAAGAGGAGGGAGAAGAGGAGGAATAGGAGGAGGGAGAGAAAGAGAGTGGGGTCTGGAGTTTTGATGGCGGTGCCTTCAGGCTCCTCCAGGCGATAAGAATCACTGTCTTCTGAGAAGTCCCCAACGTCCTCGCTTAGCCCGGGCCCCTGGAGCGGAGAGGAAATGAGGGGGCCCGCAGGCCGCTCTGTGATCATTAGGATTCACACTGGCTTTGGCAGCAGGTCTCCCTAGCCACGGACACCGCATATTTAGACCCAGGGATGGCTCCCTCTCCCCCTGCTTGTTGTGAGGGAGGGCTGGGGAGACGGTAGCCATGCAACAGGACTGAGGAGCAAAGGGCTCAGGCAGAGAGTTGGATTTCAAATACATTTACATCGACTTTCACTATACTATACATTTATCTGTGTAAGAGAGCTGCTTGGAATGTGATGTTGTTATTGCATCGGACATTTGTTCTGTTGTTTACTATATGATTCATGTTGTCTTCTCAGAAGATGACGTTGGTGATTCATTCTGTATGATTCAGCCCTATTCAGATGAGGCTTTTTATCGCCGTTCTGAATAATAAATATGCAGTGAGCCGTAACTGGTTATCATTGTGTGTTGAAACAAATGGCATAAATACAGGATGGGGTTCTTGTCTTCCACGTGATGTAAGTGGCTCAGGTGGTTAGAAAAGTACACCCCAAAACATCCCTCACCTTCACCACCTTCCCCCCTCCACCTCCAGCTACACAGCTGTTGTGCTGGTATCGATTTCTCCGGCCCCACTCTTTCCCCAGCATCGTTATATAGGCCAGGGGAACGACCATCGGGCCCAGCCAACAGCCTAGCAGATGGACAAACCTTTACCCGGCTTCTTCAGAACAGCAGTAGATGGATGGAACACTCCTTCTAGGCCCGGAGAGAGAGAGACCCAGAGAGAGACTCAGAGAGACAGTGTAGTTGTTTTAATTGTTTGTGGTGTTAGTTGGCCCGGAGCTGTAGACTCCACGCTGCAGGCTGGCTCTCAGGGGATCGGCACCCGGATGCAGGTTGTGACCTCGGTGCTAGCGGTGGAGCCTGACACACGACAGGATCGAACTCAGGTACATATCAATTAACTCCCCAATTAACAGACACAAACAGAGATGCTGGGCCCAGATGCTGAAGGGACAGGACAGGAAGCTAGGTAGCAGGAGAACAACACTGAGCTGTTTGTCTATATGGAACCAGTATGCTATTAAGGGCTGTTCAGCTCTAGCCGAGGTGGCATTGGTCTGGAGAGGGCAGGTATATGAAGGTTAAGAGATAGACTCAATCTGGCCATTAGGAAATATATGCTACAGCTAGTGTTGCAGAAGCTTTTTTGTCAAAGAACGGGTAATACATTTTAGCCGACATATTGATCAGAGCTTGTGGAGTGCAGCCTATAAAGGACAATGTTGCTACGCTAAAAGCTGAAACATTGTTAACTACGTGAAGATGCTCTTTAAAACGCAATCTATGCACTTTATAGTCACTCTATGTGACAGGAGGTTGAGTACTCAGTTAAGAAGCACTGCCATTTCTGTGGGACATTCAATGCCCACGTCTGTTGTTTGGAAAGGCCTGTCTGTCAAGGAAGCACATCTCCTGGTACAGAGGAGAGGGTCATGTGGCTGACAGTGCTCAACTAGTAGTTATGGCAGCCCTGCCACGGCTCACTGACTCCACACAGTCACAAGGAAGGAGATGAGAATCATCAACTGTGTCCTCTTCTGCTCCACACACACAGGCACGGGCGTGAGTGGCACACACACACACACACACACACACAGACAGACATGCATGGACGGATGCACGTCTCACCCAAACACACACATACTAACAGACAAGCACACACATATGCACACAAGAAACCCGCAGGCAAAACTCGTACGCAAACACCTTTACTTTGTCTATCAAAATACAAATAAAAATGGCTTGAAATACCTCATCAATATGCCCGTGATGAATCAGATGTATTTCACTTTTACTTTTGCCATTTTCACAGTAAATCACTATGCTTTTTAAGGCCTTTTTATGAATGTAATTGTTTAAGCCAGGCTGTGGCGTAGTCGGCAGACTGCTATCAGACTGAAAATATGTGTCACCCCATGAGTGAGTGCCCCAGTTATTAAGAAAAGCCAACAGTCCTTTAATCTCCTTTACAACTTAATGCTCCCAACTAAACGCTACACTGAGGAAGGCAGCGAAGCCTTCAAGTATGAAACATGAATATCTGCACTCAGGGGTTGGCCAATAACCTCTATTATAATGCATCCGGATCTATCTGGGGACCACTTTGTTCTGAATGTATCATATCATCGCTGTTCGAGACATGACTTCACAATCTTGTGATGTAAGTATTACTACAATTCATGAAATTCAAATACTTATGTTGGGCCGTTAATTTGAACTATAAGCCGTAGGGAGAGAGATTTACAACTGGAAGCTGTGTGGAGTTGAGGGTCGTTTTAATTTTCTTCCATTAAAGGATTCAGTAGAAAGAGGGAGAGAAAACGGCAGAGGACTGAGCTGGTGCAAGGTGAGACTGGCTGTCTTACTCTGAACTTTCCGATCCGTGTCACTGAGGAATTTATTTACATCTGTTTGAATTGCAAAGGTCAAGTTCCTACACATTTACATGTGGTTGTGATAATGCAGCTATCCTAGTTAAGGCAGGCTTCTCCTGGCCTCCTGGTGTAGCTTGCTCTGTAGCAAAGCACTGCATTTTTCATGAGCATATAACCCTTGGAATTCTACAGCATTGTTTACTGATACTTCCTGAAGGCATTGCGCTACACACTCTCATGCCTGATGAGATGTTCTCCTCGTAAGACGGGAGAACAGGAACACACAGTGTGCTGGGGGTCAGGACAAACAGACAAAGTTCTCTGTTTCAATCTGGCATCAGCCACTAGATTAAAGAACCCGACCGTGGAAGCTCATGGAAGTTGCGGCCAACCTTTTACAAAACCATGTCTCCTCAAATCAGCCAAATCACAGATGATTTCACCCTTGATTGTGGTACAAATGATTGCTTTGACGGTTGTATTCACAAAGTGCATCGTCGCCTTTCAAGTGAATTTGTGCTGCAGACGTTTTTACGGTGTCTTCTCACAGATCTGCACTCTTTTTGCGCGGTGAAAAACGTCACCCTCGTGATTGTTCCGCAGACAAATCAGCTCATTCTATACCTGCACTGCACCTCCACTCAAAGCCGTGCTCATCCTCCAAAACATTGTCTGGACGGGGATTTCCCGACGGCCTCACCTTAACCCACAATAATCTCCCATAAGTGGCCTGTGGTCTCGTATTAGCAGTCATTTGTCAGACGGCGGCGGGCCAATGTTACGGGTTCAAACTGAAATTGGAAATGCCTCAGTGCGCCCCAACAGCCCAGCTTTGCTTCTCTCTTTACACTCTGTAACCCAGGCCAAGATACCATTATCTTCAAGGTATTCTGGAAGAAATGGCTTCTGAATCTTTTGGTCATTTCAACTGTTTTGGTGAGCTCTTTGTTATCTCTCCGAGGTTCTTTTATTAATGGTCAGGCTCCGAGAGGAATGTTTTTAGCGAGCACAGATGCAATTCACAAGTCATTTTGCAGCGAGATTGGAGAATTAAATCCAGTGTGGTTTTTTAGAATGGAGTCTCTGGGTATCCAATAGCACCACGAAGTGAAAAGGTGTAGCATAGACTGCATACAGCGTGGTCCTTTTCTACAGACAGCTTGATGGCAGCATGATAATCATTATGAGAATGTGAGTTATTTAAAAATCAGAAACAAATGAAAATAGAATCAACTGGAACACTCTCCACTCATACAAGGAGTAACGTAATATCACTGATTATCACTATAGCAACATACCTTTTCTTTATTTAATCACATGGTATCTACTCCTATTGTTGGAACACCATTGTTGTTGTGGTTGTGTCTGTATACACATGGTACAGTGTGGACACAGTAGTAGGAAACTATCTGAAAACCAGGTACCTTCCCGCTGTGGATCTGCAGCACTGTTGAACAGCGGCCTTCATTGGGCCTCGGCAATCTGATTGAGTCCATCCAAGTGGAGCGCTATTGAATCAGGAGAGTAAACCTCAGGGACATGGTCTAGCACACCCAGCTACACACAAACACACACGCACGCACGCACGCATGCACGCACGCACACACACGCACACGCTGAACATACACAGTCGCCTGCTAATTGTGTGGGCACATTGGTGACCATGAGATGTTGTGGAGTGCTGCTGCCTGTGCTGCACCGAGCAAAGTAAATATAATACTGTGCTCTCTGTGACCTGCAACCCCCTCGCTGTAACAACAGGAGGTACACATTCCCATACTGTATGAGCTAGACCTGCAGTGCACCTGTAATAACGCATCACTGAAATACTATATCTCTAAGGACCCAGATGCACAATCCTAGAAATGTACTCAAACGTTACCTAAAAAAAAAGGGGTGAAATTGCACATACATTTGAGGCAAGTCAGGATTTGCCCCTAATTGAACAATTTGAGTGTGATACTATCAGGACAATCATTCACTCACACTTTGTTTTATCCCTTGAGATTTTGACTCATCACCCAACAGGGAATATACAAGGCGCCTACTGTTTCAAAGGACTGCACCACGTCTGCTAAATGGCATGTATTACTGTTGTTATCATATGAAAAGGACAGAGCAGGACTGCACCATGTGAAAAGGCCTAGGTAGGAGACAGAGAGCCATAGCGGTCATCGATGCCAGCACTCTCCCACTCTCAATTAAGGGAGAACTCAAGAATAGACCTTTCAAGTAGTTAATTAGATGAAGCCGGGCGTTCATTCAGAGGAAGACTACGCCACAAACAATGAAGTGGTGACCAGTCATGGTAAAAAAAAAAAAAATACGGCGTATCACCATGGAGATATGAGTTGGCTTCGATATCCCAACGTAAAAGAGTCGTCAGGTTGAAATGCAGATAGGATGTCATTATAATTTTTGGGGGGGCCTAATGATGGTCATTATGTGCCAGCACTGATTGAATTCCATTTGTTAGTTCCACATTTGAGCCGAGTTGGAATAATTACCATTTTAGTGTCCCCATTAAAATGAATGTAAAATAGTTCATGGCCCAGACGTCTCTGGCTTTTTTTTTGAGACTAACATGTCATTCTTTGATTGAGAACTGTTAAGAGGATGTTCTTTAGTTGTGGTTCTGATATAGAGTGAAGGAAGAATGTGAAATGGACAGGCGATTTTTATGTTGATTTAATTTGACTACATTTCAATTATTGCATAGTGTTAAATCAAATATCATATGAATGAATGTAATTGAATCATTAAAGCATACCACATGGAAAACGTTTGACTATTTAACAGTCTACGATGTACAGTGCATTCGGAAAGTATTCAGACCACTTGACTTTCCCTATATTTTGTCACGTTAGCCTTATTCAAAAATCTTCTTTAAAAAAAAAAAACATTCCCTCATCAATCTACACACAATACCCCATAATGACCAAGCAAAAACAGGTTTTTAGACATTTTTGCAAATGTATATATATATATTTTTTTACAGAAATATCACACATAAGTATTCAGACCTTTTACTCAGTACTTTGTTGAAGCATCTTTGGCAGCAATTACAGCCTCTAGTCTTTTTGGGAATGACGCTACAAGCTTGACACACCTGTATTTGGGGGAGTTAAAAAAACATCCCAACAGCATGATGCTGCCACCACCATGCTTCACCTTAGGGATGGTGCCAGGTTTCAATCTTGGTTTCAGCAGGCCAGAGAATCTTGTTTCTCATGGTCTGAGAGTCCTTTAGATGCCGTTTGGTAAACAAAAAACAGGCTGTCGTGTATTTTACTGAGGAGTGGCTTCCGTCTGGCCACTCTACCATAAAGGCCTGATTGGTGGAGTGCTGCAGAGATGGTTGTTCTTCTGGAAGGTTCTCCCATCTCCACAGAGGAACTCTAGAGCTTATGTAAATAAGGTATTTCTATAGATTAATTTTTTCTTTTTTTTTAAATGTGCAGAATTGTGCACAATTTGTTGCTTTGTGTAGATTGATGAGGAAAAAAATTAATTGAATCCATTTTAGAATAAGGCTGGAAGGTAACAAAATGTGGAAAAAGGGGA
Source organism: Oncorhynchus mykiss (assembly GCF_057628025.1). Taxonomy (NCBI): domain Eukaryota; kingdom Metazoa; phylum Chordata; class Actinopteri; order Salmoniformes; family Salmonidae; genus Oncorhynchus; species Oncorhynchus mykiss. Next base: position 28,230,545 of record NC_143039.1, read on the forward strand.
AGAGGTCTGGATACTTTCCGAATGCATTGTATTGACTACACTTTGCATGCTTAACAAGTCTGACCTTTATCATGTATGGATTAGACTGCAATCTAATTGTCAAACACTTCTCAATGTGATCATCTTTCCACTATGCTCTGAGTGATCCACTGTGCTGTATTGATATCATGTGCTGTATTATAAATAATCCAATCAACAGCAGTTGATACAACGACACTCATTAGCTACCACCTGAAATCTGACTGACACGACATGTCTGCATGTTTATGAAAAGGACATGTTTTGTCTGTCTGGTTTCGCAGGCCTAAAGCATGTTTCTATTCAGCAGCAACAACAAACAGCAGCATGTCTGGTGTCCTTGCCCACTGCAGTGGGAGTCCTCTCATGAGCCTGTCCACCTGAGTTGATGTAAGTGTGTGTTTGTGTAGCAGGCAGCGTTATGACACACGCACACGCACATGCACACACGCGCGCGCGCACACACACACACACACTCCCCTAATATAGCCATTCCATAGCACATTCACACAGCAGCAGCAGCGGGCGGCCAGCCTACCAATGCACTCGGTGAGGGGATTTGGCCAGCACCTAATCAATCAATGACAGATTACCACGAAAGCCACTTCCACAGCCATTAAGGCAGGACAAATGCAGAAATGCAACTGAACAACTTGGAGTTTTAAGCCAACAGTGGGACTTCCTGGTTATTTGTCAAAGTCACTGCTGCTGAGCCGCATGACTGGGTGCACATAGCGAGTGTGTGGTGCGACTCACGTAGCAGACAGAGGCAAACCAGCCAGGCGGGAGAGAGTGAGAGTGTATGTGTGTGTGTGTGCCAGCACGCGCGTGTGGGTGTCCCTATGTGTTTGCGCCTCTAGCCATGACTCTGTGGGCCCAGTGGCGTTTACAGTAAATCACATTGCCTTTATTGCCAGATTTAGTAGCTTATTCTCAATAGGCTCCGTTCAATCTAAGCTCCGACCCATCTGGGTCTTAGTCTTCAGTCCATAAAGGACAGCAGACCACACACCAGCAGAGACACACAGGCCTTTCAGCCTGCCTACTCAGTCTATTTCCTTCCTGATTCTCTGAACACTAGGCATTATGGAACAGTGACTGTGTTTCATTGAAAAATACTCTCATTTTTCTCCCTTAGGCTTTCATTGCTTTTGAGGGTGTTATATTTATATCAGTGTTCTCTATTCACTGGGGGTTTCTATGCAATGTAGCTGTACTTGATACGAGACACCAACACAATCTTATTTCACATAGGTACTATTACCAAGGGAACGTATTGTGTTGCACATGTATTGTAGGGAATTTAGAAAGGAGAGATTTGTATTCATTCAAATTGTACTTGACATCTTTGTCTGTTAATAAATATTGCAGGTTAAATGTTTGCATAATGATTTATAAGCGAGGAGTACAATTATATCTGTGATTTGAGGATTCTAGACATCAAGGAAGGAAAATAGATTTGTATTCGTAATGTATGTAAAACACATTCTCTCAATTTAAATGTTTGATCTGTGTGACAGTTGATAGAACTACTTTACCTTTATATATAGCTGCTTGTTTTGTTCTTTAAGGGCGAGATGCATCTCAAATTAAGCTTTTTAAGATGTTTTTGGATCCAGCACTTCAGTGGCCTACTAAATAATGCATAATCCAATCATAATGTGACACCAGACAATGTTTTTCTTTTCATTTTTATGATGACTGGAAAAGAAAACACATTTATTTTTCCTGTAATTGCTGTAAAGCAAAAGTACAGCTTGTGGTCTTGAAGTGATGAAGGGTGACATCAAAGTCCTCGGACGGAGGGGCTGTAATCCAGACAGTCATGTGACTAGAAACCCCTTCTCTAACCCCTGTGAGTGTGTGGCAGGAAAAACGGCGTCAACGTCGAGGGTGTGTATGTGTGTGTGTGTGTGTGTGTGTGTGTGTGTGTGTGTGTGTGTGTGTGTGTGTGTGTGTGTGTGTGTGTGTGTGTGTGTGTGTGTGTGTGTGTGTATGTGTGTGTGGTAGGATGGAAACGAGGAGGGTGGAGCGAACGTCTACTGTGGGTTTAGCATCACTGTACACCCCCTCCTATTCAATTAAGAGCTAAAGCTCATTAGTGGTAGCACCACATCATTACCTCTGAAATGGTTAATGACTTCAAATCCATTTAGATTAATGTAGCAGTTAAATCACGGCGAGGCCTGCTCAAATTCAACAAGGCCATGCTGACACATATAGTATACACACACACACACACACACACACACACACACACACACACACACACACACACACACACACACACACACACACACACACACACACACATACACATACACATACACACACAGTCTATCTAGCATATCCATTACTCTTAGCGAATAATATTGGTGTTGGCAGACTGAGCTCCCTTGCAAATTCACTTTCAAATTGGTCTTGTGGTTCATTTGAAAACTAAATCCGAATAATAGATGACTTTGAGGGATTCGTACACTAGGTGGTATTTTACAGATTAGTGTCAAATATTTCATGCTAACGTTGAATATTCAGTATCACCTGAATTGCTGTCTTTACTGCAATTTGCAAATTAGATGCAAATATTCTGCCTACCACAGGAGGGTAATTTATGTGTGGAGCCTACACAGTACTATCTACATCAAGTCTGAAACAATCGAGGTACTCCACCATTTCATGCAAAAAAAAATTACAAGGTGGTAGATCCAACAGAAAGGGACAAACATATTACAGAAATAGAGACGAACCTACAAGATTCTGAAGAAATTCCGAGTGTATGTGAAGTGTGGATATTATAGGGGAAGAAAAGGAGACGTCAGAGAAGTCAAATAATTCCATGTGTCCTGCCTGCTGACACAAGGACAAAAGGCCGGACACAAGGTGTGCGTGTTTGCATGTGTGTGTGTGTGTGTGTGTGTGTGTGTGCTCTGCATGTGCATGCATTTGTTTGTGTATATTTGTGTGCACGCATGTGTGTTTGTATATGTGTGCATTTGTGTGGGTGTGAGTGTGTGTTTACACACCCATGGTACCATCAAGAATCACAGCGTGGCTGTATCTCAGAATGACCTCCAAGCCAGTCAGCAGCTGTGTGGACCTCACAGCCACGTAGGTACACCATCACAGTGGCTGGCACACACAGGGGCGAGCCAAAACCCCCTCCATTCTCAGCCCCCAAACCCTCCTACTGATTCAACCCTCTGTCTCTGTTGCGTCACTTTCTATCACCACAGCAGTACCACTCCTAGCAGTGTGACTCACATTCAGCTGTGGCCTCCTATCAGCCGCAGTCCAGTTTAGAGTCCAGATTTCAACATAATGGGGAGGGGGAAATTCTCTTAATCTGTCAAATACTTTTTTTGCAAAAAATCAAGGTGAGATTTACTCAACATGTGAACAAAACATGCAAATACGGTGAGTGCACAAAACATTAGGAACATCTTCCTAATATTGAGTTGCACCTCCCCTTCTGCCCTCAGAACAGACTCAATTTGTCGGGGCATGGACTCTACAAGATGTCGAAAGCATTCCACAGGGATGCTGGTCTTTGTTGACTCCAATGCTTCAAGTTGGTTGGATGTCCTTTGGGTGGTGGACCATTCTTGAAACACACGTGAAACTGTTGAGCTTGAAAAATCCATCAATGTTGCAGTTCTTGACACACTCAAACCGGTGCCTACTACCACACCCTGTTCAAAGGCACTTTGACCTCTGAATGGCACACATACACAGTCCATGTCTCAATTGTCTCAAGGCTTAAAGATCATTTTTTACCTGTCTCCTCCCCTTCAGCTACACTGATTCAAGTGGATTTAACAGGTGACATTAATAAGGGATCATAGCTTTCAACTGGATTCACCTGGTCAGTCTATGTCATGGAAAGAGCAGGTGTTCCTAATGTTTTGTACACTCAGTGTAAATATCTGCCTGCCTGCCTGCCTGCCTGTCTGCCTGCCTGCCTGTCTGTCTGTCTGTCTGTCTGTCTGTCTGTCTGTCTGTCTGTCTGTCTGTCTGTCTGGAGGTATACCTGGGAACCACAAGGTGGTAGACCTACATTGGAACCTGTTTTGGGAGGTGTGATGGGAACTGGAGCACTGGGATTTGGAATAGCTCCATGCTGAACTGATGATGTCCAAACCAGAGGTCCCCGTAAAAGGCCAGTGAAGCCCTACAGTATAGAGCCAGCCCTAGCCAGTCAGTCAGCCAGCCAGGCCATGTGTGATCAGGGGTTAAATTGAAAGGGAACAGAGTGGAACAGATGGGAGCATACAGTGAGAATTGAAGTGATTCTCTGTACAAAATGGTCATCGAAATAGCCATCCCTTTCGGGGACAGTTTTATAGCACTTTAAAAAATAATTCCCAGTTGAACCTCTTTGTGTGTCTAGGTGTGTGTGCACACTCACAAATGCGCGCCTGTGTATGTTTGCGTGCGTTGTGCATGTGCGTGCGCGCGGGTAAGTGTAGACCATCTCAGATATCTCACTATTTTTTAAATGAATTTATTCCCTTTATTTCAACTGTATACAAATCAAATTCCTGGCTCTCATTACCAGGACTTTGATTGTGTAAATTAATAAAAGATATCAGCCATGACGATTGGGATATTTCAATTGAGCCTTTATTTGACACACTGAACTTCATCTGACAGTTGTTCCATCTTTGATGTCTTGTTTAAATGTGATCTCCCTACTGATGCTCTGATAGTGTGTTAACTGGGACAGTTCAGCTCTAATTAGGACTCAGATAGATAATTCGACGTTGGTTCTATAATTATCATTGGGAAATACAGAACTAGGACTAGTGGAATGAGTGCGTGTGTCCGTGTGTGCGCGCGTGTGTCACACAGCAATCGCACAATAGGCTACATTCCCAGATTGTTCTCTAAATATGGGACAATGGTTATTGATTTCTTATTTGCAATTGTTAAAAAAAAAAAGATCAGCGCGCAATTACAAATAATCCATAGATTAAAAGTATCTGTTTAGACAGATCCAATCTCATAGCCTACAATAGTCTACTGTAGGTGGCGTTTACTTGAACACAATCACGAGCTTTTGCTTATTTCCCAATACAATGTTGCCTCGATGTCTGTTGGCATAACAAGATAATAACCTTGCATAATTACCTCTTTTACGCGGGACTTTGAATTTCTGGTCCTTACAGCTAGACGCATGCGCATTGGGAGGCATACTGGTCAGTCTCCGAAGCAGCTGTTTTACGGTTTGAAATTCCAACATGGCAGTGGCTGTGGTCAGTGTTGCCTGCGCTAACTTGGAATGGTTTTAAATCCCACGCAGCCTCACTTAACCCACCGCACAGTTATTTCATCAGCAAGCTCTACCGTGGATCGATGTTGCTCTAACCCCAGAGGTCGACCTGTCGCACATACAGGTAAGCCTTTCCAGAACTGGATTCGAGATGTCCGCAATTAAAGTAGCCGTTATTAGGCGAGTCTTGCCTTAGCAGGGAACCCAAGCGCTTTATCCGTAAAGACACCACCACCCTCCGAGACGCAATGAATCATAAGGGATTTAAGCAGGCACTGTTAAAAACAATTTGTATTGCTTTTGCAATGCATTTATCAACGAGTTTGTTCGTTTTAGGATCGTAAAGTAGCGCATTTGCGTTTTGGATTAGTGTCACTTAAAACCGCATGGGTATGTTGTGTTCTTATGTAGGCTATCCAATTGCTATTGCTGGGTTCGAATGACACTGCTTGTGTGTGGGGGGTGCTGGGCCGATATTTGAATTGTTTCAAAGTAGACAACTTTTATACATGCATACGGTGATTACAACAAGTATCCCTATGCATCATATCAGTCGCATCAGCGGATGCAATGTCACAGTCCTTGTGACACACCATCGATTGTTAAAGCACGAGAGTAGCCTATGCTAGAGCTTGTGTATTTTTATTAGGCGAGAGCGATATCGCCACAGGTAACTTTCTCGATAACATAATAACAGCAATCAATGCGCAAATTATCTGGTGTGAACCAAGTGGCTGCACCATGATTTGCTCCCGCCTCTACAGCGCTATCCAACTGCGTTTTGCTGCCAGGGTCCACTTTCCTTGTAATAGTATGCGTGTAGGTTAGATGAGTATTTAGTAGCCCTGACTAGAACGACTCACGTTAAACTGAAATGTGAGAGTGGAGAGTAGTGCTTCTTATGTAAAATAACCTTTGGAATTCCTCCTCGTCCAAATTCCAATTCCAATGCTCTCTCCTCTTCTTCCCCGTTATTCGCAGCGAGAAATGATCAGTAGCAGCAGCGTCTATGGTAGGTTATTTTTTTCAATCTTTCATTTGATTAACTGTTGTAATTTTTAAAATGGTGTTTGTTTTGACCGTGCTCGTTTCCAAGCATGCGTTTTGTGTCAGTTTCTTTAAAATAATGACAGGAAATATAACTGATGTATGATGAGATATGTTGCACGCGTGCACATTGTTTTGTGAGAGTTTAGCAATGAAGGCCTACATGTTGATTTTTCCATGCTATCATCCTCAGGCTTGTGTCCAAATTAAAACAATAAAATAAAAGTATCATACTCTATCTAGGCCGAATTGTTGCCACTCTCGGAAAACAAATTATTACTATAGTATACATAATGGAATATTCCTCGCATCAGATGGTCGCTGTGAATGCAAACGGACCCTTGGCGTTTGTCTGTGCTGGCTTTGAATGCACATCACTATGACGCCGATATGTTTTCGGAAATTGCTGCACCCAGAACCCCTTTCAAGCGCAGAGCTTGGGCAATAGTAGGCTAACAGGAATGTCTCCCAGGTCCACTTGTTATGTAGGTTATATTCAGAATATATTAGTCTGCTTAAATTATGACTAATATACCGGTAAAGGTGTTATACTAATCTTCAAACGTTGTTATTACGGATATAATATACTAGAGTATTATCAAATTATTAGAAGAATAGACTGCAAGGTTAGCTTTTGTTAGTCTCAGGTGTGGCAAACAAACTGTAATGTTATCCAAATATATCAATCATTGATCAGTAATTTGTTTTAAGATAATGATTTTCTTATACCAGAAGCCTACCCTACAAATAAGAATTCTAGAGTGTAATTGATTATTAACCTCATCAGAAATGGCAAACAGCAGTAATTAAGCAGTTATTAATAGCACATTAAGAGGCCATCTTTGTCACCATTAGGCCTTTATCAACATGGAACACTGAAATATATAGCCTAGTTAGGCTATTAGACACATATTTAAAATTGATAAAAGAATATTGAGATATTTTGCATCCAAACCAAAATATCCTGAATGAGCATGACAATAATTTGACTTCATCCTGAATATATGAACATAGAAGATTTAGGCCTATCCCATTTCTGGACTGGCTTTGTGACATTGATCTGTGTATCGTACAAACTGTTATGTGAGGTGTGCAATTCAAAAGGGACATGAATGAACTTTAAAGTGAGTCACACAAAAAAAGAATGTTTGTTCTTTAGGTAATGTAGTATAACATTCATCGCAAGGTAGGCCAGATAGAATGTTATGCATCAACTCTAATTTGTATTTCCCTGTATGTTCAAGTTAAGCTACCTGGAAATAACAAATAGGACTTAGCCTACTGTCTTCAACGTCAACATGTTGTTAATTTGTCTTGTTAATTTGCCACTATGTTTTCACTTGTTGTTTTATACGTAGTATAGAGATGAATGTTAATATTAGCCTCTCTCTCTCTCTCTCTCTCTCTCTCTCTCTCTCTCTCTCTCTCTCTCTTTCTCTCTCTCTCGCTCTCTCTTAGAAACGCATCACAGTTCGGGGTGTAGTTAGTCACATATGTTGGTTGACTATCCTTTTCCACCCCCTTACTTTACTAATTCATTCATTTCATGTAAATCCACTGTATATTTGCTGAATGATAGGATAGATTTGTTTTCATTAGATTAGCCCACATAATGCAACTTGTTATAGTGTAGGCTAATACAGCCAAGAACTTCTCTGGAATAAAGATGGAGACTGTTTCAGATCAAGATATTCCGTTGTATTGCAAAAATGTCCCTTGCTGTAATGCAGTTGCTTGATTCGTTCTCAAATGTATTTTGCTCGATATATGCAGCACATCTGTATTCTGTTTTCGATTCTATTACGCACATCATGGAGCCTGTTGGCAAATCCAAATATCTCAGTCTGGGCCCCTACAAGGGGTGATCTCTTGTCGCATAAGTCAAGGCAAAAGCCTGTGTGAACATTAAACACTATTTGTTCCTTTTAAAAAAAAAATCAGCCCAACTATCTGTACTGATATTTACTGGATTTCATTTGGTTATTTCCTAAATAAGGAAGTTGACATTCTGCGCTGTTTAGTGTAGTGATGGATAGTTGGTATGCACTGAGCAGTCCCCTAACAGTGTGTTTCTACCCGGTGGTTCTCCTGATAAATTGATAGAGTGAGGGAAGTTGTGGAGGCTACAGGCACAGAGAGTGACTTATACCCTGTGTCATTTATACTGGCTGTTGCTGATGTAATGAGAGTCGTGTGTGTGTGTTTGTGTGTGTAGGTGTGTTGGATGTATGTGTGTGTGTGTGTGTGTGTGCGTGTGTGTGTGTGTGTGTGTGTGTGTGTGTGTGTGTGTGTGTGTGTGTGTGTGTGTGTGTGTGTGTGTGTGCATTCACTCTCACATAGTATTATAATGTTGTACTAAAGATCTAAACACGAAAGTTCACTTATCCACTACACATCCCTACTATATTAGAAACTGAACTGACAGCACAAATGATTCCCCTCATTGTGTACGTATTTTATGTCTCATTTTATGTCTTTGTCAGAAGTGTCGTAATAGTTGCTCAAAGAGATAATGAAGGGGATAGTAGAGATATTAGAGAGGGTTAAAGAAAACGGTCTTTGCAAACAGAGACACTAATAAACAACAGTCTCCTCGCGATTACTTTGTTTATCTAGCTAGTGATTTTCCCTCTGACTCAGAGTGAATACAGAGAGTGGTTTGGCGTTAAGGCTAGCTGGACTATTCCCTGTGGGACTAAAGACAGGAATTAGCCTGACAGTTTCAAAACGTCTGTAATGTTTACCATTAAAGAAGCCCCCTCTCTTCCAAAATGACTCCCTTGCATATACTGAACCCTGGGGAATTACTGCTGTGGAAGATGTATGTAGATGGATTCCTTGTAATGTTAAAGAAAGAGACACTTGTCAGACGCTCTCTCTCTCTCGCAAATATCAGTGGACTTCTCTCGTCTGCCGCTCCTAACAAAGGCCGGCTTCAAATGAGATCTAGGCAGGGTTGTCATCTTTTAGCAAATATGTTAAGTGTTGTCTTTTGTGCTCTCTCCGTCTCAGCGAGCGAGGAATGACCCCAAGGGAGCCTGGCTCATGCAAATCCCTCTCTGAGTCTCTCTCTCTCTCTCTCTCTCTCTCTCTCTCTCTCTCTCTCTCTCTCTCTCTCTCTCTCTCTGTCCCCAAAAACTAGTCCCTGGACTTGTGGCAGCTGGCTATGTTGTCTTTGTGCGTGTCTCTCTGTGTGTGCTGACAACCCTCTCAGTGATCTAAGTTAGAGAGGCACACAGCGCTGGAAACGGGAGGCAGCTGTCTGTTGCTACACTGTCTGTGAGACGAAGGAGCGTTCGTTCTGCTGCTGCAAAGATGAACGGCCGCCAATCCGTAAATCCTTGACATCCAGCCTGTCCCTCCTCGCTCTCCTCCTCCACCCCCTCCTCCTCTTCCTCCTCCTTCATTTCTTTTGGATCAGTCTGGCTGTCTGTTTAGATGTTTTTTTTGTGTGTGTGTTTGGTGTTCCTCTGACTGACAGTGTATGGGCAAAGGCATTCTTTTGGAAAGTATGATAGTCCCAGAGACAAACGCCTAAATCCTTCCTCTAGCCATTTGAACAGTGATCTGTTTGTTCTTCCCCTCCCTCAGACTGTCATCATGCTGTTATCATTCTGAGTGCTGACAGCCCTGTGTCTTGTGGGGGTTTTAGGAGAGAAAGAGGTCTCCTGATGTACAGTATCTGGTTTAGCACAGTACAACTTTTACTGTATCTGGGCTAAGAGCAGATATGCATTGCCTTCAGAAAGAATTCATACCCCTTCACTTTTTCTCCCCATAATGTCAAAGGGGAATGATGTTTTCTGACATTTTCGCAAGTTAGTACAAAATGAAAAGCTGAAATGCCTTGAGTCAATAAGTATTCGACCCCTTTGCTATGGCAAGTCACATAATAAAACAAGCAGACATTTGATACACACTTTGGATGGTGTGTCAATATTAGAGGTCGACTGATTATGATTTTTCAACGCCGATACCGGTTATTGGAGGACCAAAAAATATATATTTGTAATAATGACAATTACAACAATACTGAATGAACAATGAACACTTTTATTTTTTTAACTTAATATAATACCTAAATAAAATCTATTTAGTCTCAAATAAATAACGAAACATGTTCAATTTGGTTTAAATAATGCAAAAACACAGTGTTGGAGAAGAAAGTAAAAGTGCAATGTGTGACATGTAAAAAAGCTAACGTTTCAGTTACTTACTCAGAACATGAGAACATATGAAAGCTGGCGGATCCTCTTAACATGAGTCTTCAATGTTCCCAGTTAATAAGTTTTAGGTTGTAGTTATTATAGGAATAATAAGACTAGTTCTCTCTATACCATTTGTATTTCATAGACCTTTGACTATTGGATGTTCTAATAGGTACTTTAGTTTTGCCAGCCTAATCTCGGGAGCTGATAGGCTTGAAGTCATAAACAGCGCTGTGCTTCAAGCATTGCGAAAAGCTGCTGGCAAACGGAGTAAAGTGTGGTTTGAATGAATGCTTACGAGACTGCTGCTGCCTACCACCGCTCAGTCAGACTGCTCTATCAAATGTCAAATCATGGATTTAATTATAATATAACAAACACAGAATTTCGAGCCTTAGGTCATTAATATGATCAAATCCGGAAACTATCATTTCAAAAACAAAATGTTTATCTTTTCAGTGAAATACAAAACCGTTCCGTATTTTATCGAATGGGTGGCAACTCTAAGTCTAAATATTGCTGTTACATTGCACAACCTTAAATTTTATGTCAAAATTATGTAAAATCCTGGCTAATTAATTGCGGTCTTTGTTAGGAAGAAATTGTCTTCACACAGTTTGCAACAAGCCAGGCGACCCAAACTGCTCCATATACCCTGACTCTGCTTACACTGAGCGCAAGAGAAGTGACACAATTTCAGGCACCGCATTGATTATATGCAAGGCAGGACAAGCTAGTTAAACTAGTAATATCATCAACCATGTGTAGTTAACTAGGGATTATGTTAAGATTGATTGTTTTTATAGAATAACTTTAATGCTAGCTAGCAACTTACCATTGCTCCTTGCAGCCTGCACTCGTGTAACAGGTGGTCAGCCTGCCACGCAGTCTCCTCGTGGATTGCAATATAATCGGCCATAATCGTCATCCAAAAATGCTGATTACTGATTGTTATGAAAACCTGAAATCGGCCCCAATTAATCGGCCATTCCGATTAATCAGTTGACCTCTTATCAATATACCCACTCACTACAAAGATACAGCTGTCCTTCCAAACTCAGTTGCCGGAGAGGAAGGAAACTGCTCAGGAATTTTACCATGAGGCCAATGGTGATTTTAAAATGGTTACAGAGTTGAATGACTGTTGTAGGAGAACTAAGGATGGATCAACAACATTGTATTTACTCAACAACCCCAACCTAATTGACAGAGTGAAAAGGAGGAAGCGTGTGCAAAATAAAAATATTCCAAAACATGCATCCTGTTTGCAATAAGGCTCTAAAGTAATGCTGCAAAAAATGCGGCAAAGCAATTAATTTTTTTGTATTAATACAACACATTACTGAGTACACTCTCCATATTTTCAAGCATGGTGGTGGCTGCATCATGTTACGCATATGCCTGTAATCGTTAAGGACTGGGGAGATTTTCAGGATAAAAAATAAATGGAATGGAGCTAAGCACAGGCAAAATCCTATAGGAAAACGTGGTTCAGTCTGGTTTCCACCAGACATTGAGAGATTCATTCACCTTTCAGAAGGACAATAACCTAAAACTCAAGGCCAAATCTACACTGGAGTTGCTTACCAAGATAACAGCGGATATTCCTGAGTGCCCAAGTTAGAGTTCGGACTTAAATCTACTTGACAATCAATGGCAAGACCTAACAATGGTTGTCTAGCAATGACCAATAACCAATTTGACAGAGACAATCATTTTGAAAAGAATAATGGGAAAATGCTGCACAATTTAGGTGTGCAAAGCTCTTAGACTTACACTATAAAGATTCACAACTGTAACCTTTGCAGGTGCTTCTACAAAGTATTGACTCAGGGGTGTGAATACTTATGTAAATCAGACATTTCTTTTATTTAATGTTCAATACATTTGCAAAAAAAATGTCTAAAAACATGTTTTCACTTTGGCATTATGCGGTATTGTGTAAATGAAAATAAATACATGTAATATATTTGGAATTCAGGCTGTTACACAACGGAATGTGGAATAAGTCAAGAGGTATGACTACTTTCTGAAGGCACAGTACTTTAGGTATCACCATATACCCAGTAATAAGGGGAGGGATGTCTTTTTTGTATGTGCGGATGTTTTCATTATGGGGACGATAGTCAGCACTTTGTATTCATTTATTATTTTGAGTATGCTATTTTGAGTGGGCCCCATTATTGTCAAATCTATTATATATATATCTTTTTTAACGTAAAATACATTCAACATGTTCGCATAGTGATGGATCCATTACAAGTGGGTTTCAGGGAGGTTTTTTTCTGACTTTGCAATTGGTGCAGAAAGACAAGTGTGAGAGCTCAGGTGTGTGTTGAGATTTGTGGCTGTAAATTAGTAGACAAGTAAACAAATCAGTGTGTGGCCTAGAAGGGAAGCAGTGTCAGACAACAGTCCACTAGTGACCATCTACCGTTTAAAACACTTTTACCCATCATGCAACTATACTCAGCTGTGAACATCGAGGCAGACAGCACACATCTCAGGAACATCGCACTGTTTCTTCAGCTAAATTCACCTTGGTGTGAATACAGGAATTCAAATAATATCTTCCCTGTGCTTGGCAAGTGCTCAAAGTGTTTGAAGTTCACCTGTTTTTTTTGATGTCATGCACCATTTTCATAGGTTTAATCAAATCGAAGCTATGGATTTTTTTCTCCTCTCTTTTTTTCACTGCTCATTTGGAATTTTAATCAGTAATTTCTCACCCCGCGTGGCTTCTCTCCTGCTCAATCTCTCCATACTACCCATGGCTAAGATTCTCCCTTAGATATTAACACATTCTACCGAGATGATGGGAAAAGTTAAATATGCTAAAGACTTATTAAAGCTAACGTCCCGCTACCGGATATTCGGCTTCGTTAGATCCACAATAGACCACGGCTTATCCTGTACATTGTATTTTCCAATGAGACCTTCTGCAATTCTAATTAAGTTATTGATATGGACATCTGAGTTAAACGGTGCATTGATATGCGAAGCGGCCTCGCGTTCATTTGCCTGATGAGGGAACCAGTTATTAAACGATGACTGCTTTTTTCAGGGCTGCTGGGGGGAGAGAAAAAGACAGCAGCAGAGAGAGCGAGAGAGAGAGAAAGGGAATTGAGTCATCTCTCATCTCTCTTCTGCCTGTGATCTGATCTTATATCTTACTCTGTGTGTCTCGGCTGGTGTACAGCTTGATTAGGCAGACGATCATTGGAGAATCGCGCAATCTCTCTCTCTCTGTCTTTCTCTTGTCAGCCGCGGTCAAGTAAGTCCCTGTCTGGCATTTTCATTCACCCAGCCCCTCTCTCCGCAGAGCTGTGTATGTGTGTATGTGTGTGTGTGTGTGTGTGTGTGTCTGACAGCTTGGCAGGTTGCCAGGGGGTGGCACAAAGGACCTTGAGTGGCTGGGCTGGGTGTGTTGTGTGTGTGTGCGGCACGGCCAGCACGGCAGCCTGTGGCCTGTCTCCGGGAGGGAAGGGTGAGAATCAGACAGCGAGGACGGAGGAGAAAAGTGTTTTGTAAAGTGCCGCGTCCAGCAGAAGCGTGTGCATAATCAGGTTGATCTGCGGGGGACCCGTGGAGAAGGGCGTGTGTCTGTGTGTGGCAATGCGTATGAAAGCATGTTTGTATCTTTGTGGGTGTGCGTGCCTATTTGTGTGTTAGAGTCTCTTATCAGCTTTTGTGTGTTTTGTGTCGGGTGCAGAGTTTGGCTGCATGGATGGCTAATGGTTTGGCTAATGTAGGATGGTACTGTATGCGCTGGGTAATGAGATGCAGCTCCGAGCTCCTCAACCTGGTTTCATACATTATCCATATAGGCAGATACACGCGTGGTATTGACTTTTCAGTGGGTGTGCATTAGTCGTGGGAGTTGTTTTGCGTCAAAGAGGCAGAATCTTTTTTTAAGACAACCGATTCAATTGCTTCCATTATTTTAAAAAGGTTTTGTTTGACATGTAGAAATATGTCCTCTTATACTTTTAACTCACCACTCGCTTGTTTTAGTCTTATTAGATGGGAAACATGCATAAAATCAGTGTGTGTTCTTCTTGTATGTGTTTCTGTTCTTAGAGTGTGTATGGCAAAAGAACCTCATCACATTTAGACAGAGTGTTGAAATGAGAGACTTGGCCAACTTCCACCCTCCACCCGGTCGACACATTCATCCTGTTCTCCACACTCCTCCGGGCCAATGAGAACCCTGGGGGGTCTCAATGACATGATTACTAATGTGTGCTTTGGAAAAAAAGACTGCTGTTGTGTCCTGCAAAGCTCATAAACCACTGTATGATTTGCCCATTGTTGTCAAATCACTTTGCTTTCGCCAGGAACTAGGCATTTCACTGAGGGCTTAATGCTTTTGAAACCGTCAGCGACGTATTCGAGTTCCTCTTTTGTTACTTTGGCCGGGAAACTGCCAAGAGCGCTGCGCTGAATATTGTTGTCAGGATAGAAAAGGGGGGGTTTTGCCAGAAGAGTCCATTGAGGAGACTGAATGGACCATTCATATTTAAGAAGAATTACCCAGACGCCATATTGTTGGCGCAACAAGGCTAAACGCTTTCCAACAAGGGCGACATTGTGGGTATTTTGGCGTGTTGTGAAAGTGTAAAAGGCATGGGTCCTTAAAAAAGTTTTAAAAAGAACTGCGGTGGGCCGTATGAACGGAATAAAATCATTTTTGCAATATTATGAAAAAGGAGTGTGAGTATTTTTAAAGTGGTAGTAGATAGGACTGGTAATTGGCAGGGACCTCACGGTACAATATTATCACCATACTTAGGTGTCGATACAATATGTATTGCGATTGGAAGATGGGAAGAAGATGGAGAACAAGCTATATTGGAAAAATGTAGTTTTAGTTAAGGTACAGCCAACTAGCGCAAAAATAATATTGCAATATTGTCAAAACGATATGACACGAAATATCGTCAAAAATAATATACCGATATCTACAGTAACTATCGATTTTTTCCCCCCATCACTAACTGGTAACTGTAGATTTATCTTAGGGTCAAACATATTTGTCATTTTAGAGATGGCTACAGGTGATAATTTTATGGTTTATCTTCAAATCACCACATTAAATTCACAATGTATTGTTAAGTAAGCAAAGGTTCACTTACTGTTTGCTGCTCCAAAATGGGTTTTATTGAAGCTAGTGATACAGCAACATTTCAACTGACCCATATTTGTCCTGTGCCAATGTCAGTTATCCCTCTATTTCCATTAATTTTACAATGTAACCCAGTTATTTGCTAGAATCCCTGCTCCCTTGGAAGGCAGTCCAGTCCTGTTTACAGTACGGTATTAGCTCGCTAGGCTATAGGCCTTAGCATAATGTCATCTAGTCTAGGGCCTTTATGTCACCCTGGCCATGCATTCACCCGGGTATTAATCACCACTGTGGATCTACGTCTTAGAGGATTATCAAATTTATTGTTTGGCTGCCCGGGACTGTAATGGGTGTTTAATTACTCAATAAAAGCGCTTTTATGGATTCCAGTCCTCCCGTGTATCGAGCAAATGGTATTGATCTGGCTGTCCGCTGCAACATGATCGCCTGTGAAGGAGAATTAGAGCTGCCCGCCTGCCTGCCAATGGTCCTGCTCGTTCATTAGTAGCACATTACATGCCGAGTTGGTTCAGACATAAGATTGGTAAGATCAGGGTCTAGACAAGACAAACAGTTAGCTTCTGTACCTTAAACGTGTAGATTTCAATAGAATCATTATCAATATGGTTATGTGGTGTTCTGTCAGCACAATCAAGACTCTCCGTTGACTTGCTATTGCCGAGCTGAGATAGAGTTCAACTCTGAGATGTCTACCTGCTAAACGGCTTGTTTCTGTAATCTGTGTGCCCATTGTGGTCTGTCTCCCAGGCACAACGCTCACAACGCCGTATTTCTCCCAGCCCTCCCCCGAACGATTACAGGGCTGTGAAATCATCCTGACACGAGGGAAAATGTATGTGTATTAGATTATAGTAGTTGACTGATATCTTTAAGTAGGTCTTCCATTGCGTGCATGCGTGGAACGACAGTACCCCCAATATCTGTTTTGCGACCTCTTGATTTTTAGGCCACACCTGAATAACTCGATAAAGACTACATCGAATCCTTAATTCTGTCATTTGGGGTTCACTGGTGAAATCATTGGAGAGTAAGCTTATAGGTCACCTAAGGCAAATCAATCTTAGTCTCTCTCATATCTTCAAGCATTTCAAATGAATGTTTCCCCACTTAACAGTGAGACAGAGGAGTCAGTGTGGAGACGTTAGTGAAAAAAAAGAGAGGACTGCGTAGTGTGGGGGAGACAGACCTCGACAGACCATAATAGCAGCATTGTCCAATATGGACCACAGTGCCTTCGTAGATAAAGGGATTTTCATGGCGA
Source organism: Oncorhynchus mykiss (assembly GCF_057628025.1). NCBI lineage: Eukaryota > Metazoa > Chordata > Actinopteri > Salmoniformes > Salmonidae > Oncorhynchus > Oncorhynchus mykiss. The sequence continues at coordinate 28,247,494 of NC_143039.1, forward strand.
TTCACTTGAACACAGACATGAGTGAAATGTGCTCGGACTGTGGATAATATGAAATTATTCTCACCTCTCGCAACAATAGTTGAAGTCCTGTGTACTGTGCTGCTGGTCAGGCATCTTTTGCGGTTGTATTTAATAGATATTAGATTTAGAGCTTAGTGTCTGTGTGCGGCCACATCAGTCATCAACCACACTCCATCACTTGTAAATAACCTGAGATGATCATTACTTCAGTCCCGGGGTCGTTGTTTTCCACCATTTTCACATTGAGGAACACAACATATCTTTCAGACTGTCAAATATCCCTAGCTTCCATTAAATATCATAAAGATTGCTGTATGGTGAGCAGTCAAATCATTATTTTGATTAAAAGAAAAATGAGGCTCATTTGACGTTGAATGGGTTATCTACATACTTGTGTGCACTTGCATTTGTCTATGTCTGATTAATGTACACGAGCAATCTGTAAACATAAAGATATGCATATTCCCTCCCCTTTTGCCCTCATGTACCCCCCCCCAGTACCATCTCCGTGGTCAGAGTGAGTGTTGGAGAAGACTATTCATTTCGTGCCGAACCAGTGAACTAAGTAATCTGAATGTGCAAGAGGGACAGGCCCATTGGTTTACAAATCAATTGGCTGCATGACCATGCCATTAGGTCGACATGTTACGGACGCAGTAAGAAGTGGTCGTAGAGGCAGGCTGTGGTTTGTTCCCCTGCTCCCCTGGACTTAGTCCAGCTACTAGACTCGCTTATCTCTGTTTCCATTCATTCTCTCTGTCTTTTCTTCGCTCTACCACTGTTTGGCTATTCTCAGTGGATGAGTGCTTCAGGGGATATTGCTTACCGGAAAGTGTTTGTGTTTGTGTGTGTGTGTGTGTGTGTGTGTGTGTGTGTGTGTGTGTGTGTGTGTGTGTGTGTGTGTGTGTGTGTGTGTGTGTGTGTGTGTGTGTGGAGAGAGAGGAGATATTTTGGCCAATGAACCCTTGTTTAGCTCCATCCTCCAGCTCTGTTTTCTTGGAGTGAGTAAGTGCTCCCCAGGGAGAGAGGGCCGTAGTTTACCCAGGCTTAATGCACACGCACACACACACACACACACACACACACACACACACTGGCTCAGTGATGTGTGTTGCTGTGGGATAGAAAACAAAAGTAATCTTAACAGATTCCCATTTGGACACGGCCTCATAGCCTCATTTTACTTGGCTGAAGTCAATTTAGGACTATGTTTGGATAGCTAACTTAATACACAGTTCAAAATTGCCCCCGCCCCTATAATAAGGCCCATAGCAAAATGTTATATGTAATTCCCTACAGGTACCTGTCTGAGCTAGTCTAGCTGGGCTAGGATGTTGTAATTCACTACATGTTGTCATGTACAAATCTTCCCAGCGTGAAATAGTTCCCAATCGTTCTGATTCTGAAGTCATGTTGTAAACATTTTCACAGCGTGGAAATGTTCCCAGTCAATAATTGCACGCGCATCTGTGTGGGTGGCTGAGCTCGTGCATATGTTTCTCTCACACCTCCTCGCCCTTGATTAGCTGTAAACTGGTCAAAATGACTTGTTCTCAGAGATGTGCAGTTTTAATTTGTTTGTATAGCTAACTAACTAACTAACGAACAAATATATGCACTGTCAATCGAAAACGTAGGCCCCAAGTCTTTGCAATCGCAAAAAATCTCTCCTTTCATCAACCCTCAGCACTTTGGCATGTGAGTCCGGGTATTTATATGCTGACCTCACGCCTCAACAAGCTTCTGATTGGTCAAAGTCAATACTCCTGGCCACCATTGACTGGCAGATGTGCGAAGCAAATGTGCATGCCCACAGAACAGTTTTAGAGGCCGAGGCAAGGTGTGAAAGAAACATCCACACGAGCTCAGCCATCCACATAAAAAGATGAGCTCAGCCATCCACAAAAGAGATGAGCTCAGCCATCCACAACAAGAGATGAGCTCAGCCATCCATATAAAGAGATGAGCTCAGCCATCCACAAAAAGAGATGCCCTCATCCATCCACAAAAAGAGATGAGCTCAGCCATCCACATAAAGAGATGAGCTCAGCCATCCACAACAAGAGATGCCCTCAGCCATCCACAAAAAGAGATGCCCTCAGCCATCCACATAAAGAGATGAGCTCAGCCATCCACATAAAGAGATGCCCTCAGCCATCCACATAAAGAGATGAGCTCAGCCATCCACAACAAGAGATGCCCTCAGCCATCCACAAAAAGAGATGCCCTCAGCCATCCACATAAAGAGATGAGCTCAGCCATCCACAAAAAGAGATGAGCTCAGCCATCCACAAAAAGAGATGAGCTCAGCCATCCACATAAAGAGATGTGCATGCAATTATTTAACTGGGAACATTTTCGCGCTGGGAGAAATAGTACAGCACGACGTCACAATCAGGACACAATCAAAACGATTGAGAACTATTTCACACTGGGAAGATTATTACATGACACAGGAACCTGTGTGAGCTAAGCTAGCTGAGCAACATGCTAGTCCAGCGAGCATTGCTCACCTGGTACTCTACCCTGCACCTTAGAGACCTCTGCCCTATGCACATGGTCATTGAACACTGGTCACTTGAATAATGTTTACGTAATGTTTTACCCACTTCATATCTATATACTGTATTCTAGTCAAGGCTCATCCTATATAACTACTGCCGTACACACCTTTGCTATTCATATACTGTCCATACTGTCTATACACAACATTATATACATATACACTGTATATATTTATACTCCCGACTCTGACATTGCTCTTTCTTTTTCTTAATTTCTTTCTTTTTATTTTGGGGATTTTTGTGTATTGTTTCGTATTGTTACGTATATTGCACTGTTGGAGCATGAGCATTTTGCTGCACCTGCGATACCATCTGCAAAATATGTCTAGCAACCAATAACATTTGATTTGATTTGTAATTGGGTGTGAGCTAGGCTAGCATGGTTATCATGTTGTAATTGGTCTAATGTGTAGAGCTAGGCTAGCTGGGCTATCATGTTGTAATTGGGTTAATGTGTAGAGCTAGGCTAGCATGTTTTAATTGGGCTAATGTGTAGAGCTAGGCTAGCTGGGCTAGCATGTTGTAATTGGGTTAATGTGTACCTTGTCTTCGAGGGTCAGTCAAGTGAGCGTGTCAGTGTGGTGTGTCGCATTTCCTTTCCTTTATTTTACTTTCCTCTCTCATGCTCTCTCTTTCTGTTAGCCTCTCTCTCTCTCTCACTGATTGTCTGAAAGTGTGATCACAGTAAGGTAGGAGATGACTGACTTATTGCAGTACTGTGTTGTCCAGAGGAAGGGGGTAGACGTTGCCCATAGCAACTGATTTTGGGTCAGTTATTTTCACCAAAGCTAATGATGTCATCTCCTCAGCACCGTTAAGGTTCATTACACTCTTTCACTTTGACCCTTGCGAAGCCATTTCAGACGTTCTCATTCAAATCAATGTCCTTGTTTTTTGAAGTGAGATACTGGTCAACTGTTTGATGGTGCTCACAAGAAAAGTGTATTTCTAATATCCGCTTTATACTGGTTTATCTGTAGTACAGCTTAGACCACTCTAACATCTATTGGGTACATTAACAGTGAATGTGATTAAAGCCAGAGATCGATAGAGACTGACACACTGCTGGTGGGTGTCACCAGAGGTGTGTGTGTGTTTGTGTGCTCGTGCGTGTGTGTGTGTGTGTGTGTGTGTGTGTGTGTGTGTGTGTGTGTGTGTGTGTGTGTGTGTGTGTGTGTGTGTGTGTGTGTGTGTGTGTGTGTGTGTGTGTGTGTGTGTGTCACGGTGCACCCAACCCAAGTAATGGGAGAGCAGACGCTGCCTGTTAACAGGCCTACAGCTGCTGTCAGGCACTCTCTCTAACTCTGTTAGGGCCCTTATTGATTGCTCATTATTACTGTTCCCTGAAAGATGAGCTTCCCTTATGATTACATTAAATCTGCTCTCTCTTATTCCTCTGAGACACCGTCTGGCTTATTGCTACCCCCCATCACGTTCCAACCTCCTAGATGCCATATTAAGGAGGAGGTAGGTATTTTGTAATCGCCGCGGTTTTGACTGTTTAGTTCGATGCTTCCAAATACCTGTCTGGAAATTGTTTGAGGAATTGACTAGCCTGGTCTCTCTGTGAAATGGAAATAAGCGATGATTGATATTCTTTTTTGTCAATTGTAATTATACTTTTTCCAAACTTACAATAATGATTTTTTTAGATTTCCTTCCAACTCATTTGATGTCATTAGTCATTGTTCAACAAAAGGGAAAATAGAGGATAGGAGATGAAATAATGACTAATGGCACATTGACACTAAGAAAATAGTTTTAAAAATGAAGCAAGTATCTGTGTCTTTCCTCTTTCTGTGCTGTGATATCACGAGTGAGTTGTCTGAAATATGGATCCGTCAGTCACGGGCTGGTTCTTTTAAAGTTTGGACTTTTCCAAATCTACCCCTCGGTCTCAGAGCTGTATCAGAAGCCATCTTATCACTCAGTCCCAATGAATTATTCAAAGGAATCGACTGCGTCAGTTCAGTCTCAGGACCTGTGATGATGTTACGCTGACTGCCTAGCTGGCTTGATATTCACTCAGAGAACTGAAATGGATGTCCTCATAGAGTCAAACGAACAGCTCATTCCAACTTCCAAAGACACAAATGTCTCGGGAGTAAAGAGACTGAAATATGTGTGCTGTAGTTTGGTTGGTGTTATTTATATTTTGAGTGTGTGTGTGTGTGTGTGTGTGTTGCAGCTCCTCAGCGGTAGACTGGGGAACGCTAGTGAGAATCTCTTGCCCCCCCGACACGTCTGGCTCAGTCTCAATGCCACAGATCGATGGCCATATTGATCCACTGTTTGAGTGTTTAGACAACCTGTGTGAATTCCACCAGAATGAAATCCACATTGAATTCAAAGTAGAGGTATTTTAGACTACAAAGGAGTCTGGAATTAACCAATGGCTTCGTCACATTTTACAAAATTGTAAAATATTATGAGCAATAATAAAGTAAACGCATTTTTCTTATTCAGTATAATTTCAGATGTGAATGAAAGAATTGCAAACGGTCAATAATGTCCTTTTATTTGGTGTGTCTGTATCCCTTCATGTAGATTTTTGTTGGATGAAAAACCCGCCCGAGCTGGCAGTGCCTGATGTGAAGTGTGAATGACTTGACACCTTTGACGATCCCATGCATTTACAGTTCAATATCGATGTTGGGGTTATTTCAGAACGGTGCTGTTCAGTAGTAGAGACAAGCTGTGCTCTGCTGACAGCAGTTTTTAATCTGAGCTGAACTCCTGTTTGGAGCGGGCCTCTCTGACCCCCATCTCACCAACACGCGGTCGCCCGGGCTTTTCCTCTTTTGGAGGATTGTCAGGGTGGCTATCGTCAGATAATTAGCAGCAGCAGAACTCTTAACTGGTGACTCCTCTCTCTGTTGGAGGGGTTTGCACTGTTGGCTATGGCAGTGGAGAATTTATTCTGACACAAACAACTATCAAGAAGGGCATGCATTTGATGCACGCACGCACGCATGCACACACACACATTCATTCACAAGCAGTGTCACTTTGACAGCCATGCCTGGCTCGTCTGTCAAAAGCTTAACGTCACCGTGTCTGCCGCAGCACACACACACAGACACAGACACAGACACAGAGACACACACACACACACACACACACACACACACACACACACACACTCACACACACACACTCACACAGACACACAGACACACACACACACACACTCACACACACACTCACACAGACAGAAAGCCAGTGACAACAGAGAAAGTGAAACATTGTTGGGAATCTGCTTGCGTTTTCTAACATTCAGGAGGATATCAGTGGCTGGTGTTATATAACCATTCAAGAGGAAACTCTGGTTCCACTGTTGTCCGAAGGTTAAAAGTTATGTGACAAAACGTAACAAAGATAACAGTAATTGTAGAAATTTCTTGTCTGTTAAATGTACCAAATTGGCTTTAATTGACATTTGATTTTGATGAAAAATATTTTTCAATAGCTTTAGTGTTTATGATGTTGATGGATTATCTAATGAGAGATCACTGCTGTTTGTATCATGGCTGTGCACCCCCCAAGTCGACACCACACTGGCACTCAAGGAATTACACAGGAATATGAACAAATTGGAAACAGCAAACAGCATATCTTGAGGCCACATTCGTTGTAGCCGGGGACTTTAACAAAATAAATTGAAGGAAAGTTTTCCCAAAATTCCACCAACACATCTCTTGCCTCTTGCAGGAAAAATACGTTGGACTATTGTTATTCTCCATTCCGAGATGGATACAAAGCCCTCCTTTAACCCCCTTCGGAAAATCAGACCACACCTTTATCCTGCTCCTGCAAGTCTACAAGCAAAAATTAAAGCAGCCATGGAAAAAGCCATGGTAAGATTTGTAAAATGCTGGTCTGACCAATCAGAATTTATGCTACAAGACTGGGAAATGTTCTGGTTTGCCTCTGACAATAACATCAATAAGTATACAGACTCAGTCACGGGGTTCATCAGGAAATGCATAGAGGATGTTATCCCATCAATGACTATTCACACACATCCAAAACAGAAGCTGTAGTTCAATAGCAACATCCGTGCAAAACTGAGAGTGTGGACCAACGCATTCAAATTGGATATCTGGGAATATGGATGAATACAATAAGACCAGCTACGACCTACAGAAATAAATCAAAAGACGAAAAAAGACAGTACGGGGATTACATTTCGCCTGCGCTAACGCTAGGCGAATGTGGCAAGGACTACAAACCATTACGGACTACAAGGGAATAACTAGCAGCACTGCGAACACAGATGCCTTTCTCCTAGACAATCTAAACAACTTCTACTGTATGCTCGTTTCGAGGCAATCAACACTGATCCTTCTACAAGGCTGCTGTAGAGGACTGAACGAACATCGAACATCCACTTTCAAGCATAACAACAATGATTTGTTCTCTGTGAATAAATGTATTTTTCTCCTCCTGATTTGCTTTGGGGTCTGTATTGTTGAAGATTAACATCAACAGCTAAAACCCTGTAGCACTCACTTCTGTCATCATGAAGTGCTTCAAGAGGCTGGTCAAGGACCATATCAGCTCCACCTTACCTGACACCCTGGACCCACTCAGATCCACAGATGATGCAATCGCCATTGTGCTACACACTACCCTGTCCCACCTGGACAAGAGGAACACCTATGTGAGAATGCTGTTCATTGACTACAGCTCGTGGACTACAGGAAACAGGGGGAGGAGAACTCCCCTATTGTCATTGACAGGGCTGCAATGGAGAGGGTCAAAAGCTTCAAGTTCCTCAGAGAACCTGACATGGTCCAATTACACTACCACCATAGGCACCTGAAGAAATTTGGCATGGGCCCTCAGATCCTAATGAAGTTCTACAGCTGCACAATCCACACCCTGGTACGGCAACTGCTTCGCCGAAAACCAGAAGGCCCTACAGAGGACCTACTACATCCCGGCGGGCGACCTTCCTGCCTTCCAGGACATCTACACCAGGCGGTGCCTGAGGAAGGCCCAAAAGATCATCAAGGACTCCAGTCACCCGAGCCAAAGACTTTTCACTCTGTTACCATCTGGCAAGCGGTATCGGAATATCGGTTCCCGAACCAACAGGCTCCACGACAGCTTCTACCACCAGGCCATCAGACTGCTGAAAAACTCAACCTAGCTGTCTCCCTGGATAGACCTGCACCGGAGAGACTATATATGGAACATTGCACTGACTACCCACATATCCAACCCTCAAACACAAACACATACACACAAACACCCATAAACATACACACAGAAGCACACACACACACACACACACACACACACACACACACACACACACACACACACACACACACACACACACACACACACACACACAGTCAACGCTGTTGTTCTATTAAATTCTATTGATCTCACTACCCCCTTTATATGAGTAAATACAGTGTAAATCCATTCCATTATGCAACTAACTCTTCAATTACTTCTGCTATTTTGGACTCTTCTGATTGTCACTGGTTAATGTACTGCATTGTTATTATTGATCACTGGTTAATGTACTGCATTGTTATCATTGATCACTGGTTAATGTACTGCATTGTTATTATTGATCACTGGGTAATGTACTGCATTGTTATTCTTGATCACTGGTTAATGTACTGCATTGTTATTATTGATCACTGGTTAATGTACTGCATTGTTATTATTGATCACTGGTTAATGTACTGCATTGTTATTATTGATCCCTGGTTAATGTACTGCATTGTTATTATTGATCACTGGTTAATGTACTGTATTGTTGAGGGAGCTAGGACATAAGCATTTCGCTGCACCTTTTATACCTGTTGTAAATTACGTTTGGGACAAATACATTTGATTTGATTTGACCATGAGATGTATGCATATGTTGATATTCTGTCTTATTTAGTACCTACGGGCCGTGAATCTAATGGCCTGTTCTGTGATTTCGTTGTGTTTGTACGCGTCGTCGTGTGGATTATTCTCTGACTACTACATTAGAATAATGAGCGGGGAAAGAGCCTTTCTCTTCGTGTGTCTCTTTGTGCTGCCGCGGTAACGACCCCGTGAATAGTTCTTTTTGGATGACCTATCAAAGTATTCTCTCCCCAAGCACCCAATAGATGGTACTTCCAGAAATGAGTCACTTGAAAATGCTCATCGTCCAACACCGTATAAGGTAATGGATGGTTATCACACTCCATTTCCCTGCCTCCTCACCCACACAAATGCAGCGCTCTTGAAATATGATGCATCTTCTGTGCTTAGCAGGCACTTAATGTCTGAAAGCAACCTGTTTCTCGTTGATTTACTGACCGCAACGGTAAAAAAAGAGTGCGCCTCGCCGCTTGTTCACTCAATAATTATCTCATTTTATTTACGCAGACAGACAGCTTTAGACGAGGTGAGAGGCTTCCCCTCCATTATCTGTAGGTGGGCCTCTCTCTCTGTCTTTCAACTACACCCCCTCATTAGTCCACAGTCCCTTAATGACGTCCTCCTCGTCGAGGACTTTTCCAAGTTTCGATTTCACGAGGCACACACAGTGCACATAGACATGTAGGCACGGATGTGCAACACACACACACACGCACGCACGCAAGCACGCACGCACGCACACACACACACACACACACACACACATTCCACCTGTGTTAAAAACTAAACGTTGAACTAAATGACACAATGACTCTCCTCTGCCGGTCGTCCAATCAATGTGGTTTCTAAAAGGATTAGGGCCTTCAGTCTGAAATCTATTTTAATTACTTAACCAACAGGTAAACAAAGTCGCGGTGGCACCGCCGGTATAGATCCAGGCGTCTGGAGTGTATCAATACCACCTAGCCCTGTGTTAACCCCACAGGCCCCCCAAAGAAAGGAGATCTTGGGCCCCTCCCAAATGGTACCTTATTACCTATAAAGTGCACTATGTTTGACCAGGGCCCATATGGCACTGGTGGAAAGTAGTGCACTGTATAGGGAATAGGGTGCCATTTGGAACAAAGTCCTGGACTACGCCACCAGAAGGATCCCATCACCTCTAACAGGTTTAGAATATATGTAGATGAGGTCCCTCAGCAGTGGCTTACTGTTTTCTACCATCCTGAGAATGTCAGCACATACTGGGGACATATTAGGACATGTCCATGCTTGTTAAGATGAATCTGCAGGATTGCAGTTAGTGTGTGTTCGTGTGTGGTGTGTGTTGGAGATGAGGGAGGAGTAAGATTATGTTGGCTAACAGCAGTGAAAGGCGTTGTCGGTGTTAACGCTGGGTTAAAATGATCTGGTGTCTTGTCTCAGTGTGCTACAGGCCCGGTGTGTGTTTATGTATGTGTGTGCTGTGTCTTTGAGAATACCATCGTGGGTATAACCGGGTGATTAGGCGCGGTGCGCCAGTCACAGGAAATGGACTGTCTAAAGGACGGGCCCGACTGCATTAAAGATGAATGGCGAGATGCTAGGGCGTAAGCGTCCCCGTGTCGCCGCGGCGGCGGCTTAGAGCTCACTCTGAATATCTCTCAATTTCCCCCCTGACTGACACGTGAAGCCATGCACAATTTCCTTGATCCGGAGCATTTGTTTAACTGCGCTCTCCGTTTAACCCAGAGCTCCGATAGTATGTCTAGTAAAAGGCAATTTATCCAGTGTCAATTTATTATACAGCTCAGGGGAAAGTGTCACTATATTTGCCTAGGTAGATTTGTTTGTGCTCAATGGAGTAATAAAAAGTGTCTGTATTGTCATGTGTCTGTATTGCCATGTGTCTGTATTGCCATGTGTCTGTATCGCCATGTGTCTGTATTGTCATGTGTCTGTATTGTCATGTGTCTGTATTGCCATGTGTCTGTATTGCCATGTGTCTGTATCGCCATGTGTCTGTATTGTCATGTGTCTGTATTGTCATGTGTCTGTATTGCCATGTGTCTGTATTGCCATGTGTCTGTATCGCCATGTGTCTGTATTGTCATATGTCTGTATTGTCATGTGTCTGTATTGCCATGTGTCTGTATTGCCATGTGTCTGTATTGTCATGTGTCTGAATTGTCATGTGTCTGTATTGCCATGTGTCTGTATTGCCATGTGTCTGTATTGTCATGTGTCTGTATTGCCATGTGTCTGTATTGCCATGTGTCTGTATTGTCATGGGACATGGACTTTTCGTAACATTAGATCACTTTTAAGGTCTGAAACATCTGGCAAACTTTTACTGGAGAGTGAACTATCACTTTAACTATCCCTGAAAGCATCTGGCAAACTGTTACTGGAGAGTGAACTATCACTTTAACTATCCCTGAAAACATCTGGCAAACTGTTACTGGAGAGTGAACTATCACTTTAACTATCCCTGAAAACATCTGGCAAACTGTTACTGGAGAGTGAACTATCACTTTAACTATCCCTGAAAGCATCTGGCAAACTGTTACTGGAGAGTGAACTATCACTTTAACTATCCCTGAAAGCATCTGGCAAACTGTTACTGGAGAGTGAACTATCACTTTAACTATCCCTGAAAACATCTGGCAAACTGTTACTGGAGAGTGAACTATCACTTTAACTATCACTGAAAACATCTGGAAAACTGTTCCTGGAGAGTGAACTATCACTTTAACTATCCCTGAAAACATCTAGCAAACTGTTACTGGAGAGTGAACTATCACTTTAACTATCCCTGAAAACATCTGGCAAACTGTTACTGGAGAGTGAACTATCACTTTAACTATCCCTGAAAGCATCTGGCAAACTGTTACTGGAGAGTGAACTATCACTTTAACTATCCCTGAAAGCATCTGGCAAACTGTTACTGGAGAGTGAACTATCACTTTAACTATCCCTGAAAGCATCTGGCAAACTGTTACTGGAGAGTGAACTATCACTTTAACTATCCCTGAAAGCATCTGGCAAACTGTTACTGGAGAGTGAACTATCACTTTAACTATCCCTGAAAGGATCTGGCAAACTGTTACTGGAGAGTGAACTATCACTTTAACTATCCCTGAAAACATCTGGCAAACTGTTACTGGAGAGTGAACTATCACTTTAACTATCCCTGAAAACATCTGGCAAACTGTTACTGGAGAGTGAACTATCACTTTAACTATCCCTGAAAACATCTGGCAAACTGTTACTGGAGAGTGAACTATCACTTTAACTATCCCTGAAAGCATCTGGCAAACTGTTACTAGAGAGTGAACTATCACTTTAACTATCCCTGAAAGCATCTGGCAAACTGTTACTGGAGAGTGAACTATCACTTTAACTATCCCTGAAAGCATCTGGCAAACTGTTACTGGAGAGTGAACTATCACTTTAACTATCCCTGAAAACATCTGGCAAACTGTTACTGGAGAGTGAACTATCACTTTAACTATCCCTGAAAGCATCTGGCAAACTGTTACTGGAGAGTGAACTATCACTTTAACTATCCCTGAAAGCATCTGGCAAACTGTTACTGGAGAGTGAACTATCACTTTAACTATCCCTGAAAGCATCTGGCAAACTGTTACTGGAGAGTGAACTATCACTTTAACTATCACTGAAAGCATCTGGCAAACTGTTACTGGAGAGTGAACTATCACTTTAACTATCCCTGAAAGCATCTGGCAAACTGTTACTGGAGAGTGAACTATCATTTTAACTATCCCTGAAAACATCTGGCAAACTGTTACTGGAGAATGAACTATCACTTTAACTATCCCTGAAAACATCTGGCAAAATGTTACTGGAGAGTGAACTATCACTTTAACTATCCCTGAAAGCATCTGGCAAACTGTTACTGGAGAGTGAACTACCACTTTAACTATCCCTGAAAGCATCTGGCAAACTGTTACTGGAGAGTGAACTATCACTTTAACTATCCCTGAAAGCATCTGGAAAACTGTTACTGGAGAGTGAACTATCACTTTAACTATCCCTGAAAACATCTGGCAAACTGTTACTGGAGAGTGAACTATCACTTTAACTATCCCTGAAAACATCTGGCAAACTGTTACTGGAGAGTGAACTATCACTTTAACTATCCCTGAAAGCATCTGGCAAACTGTTACTGGAGAGTGAACTATCACTTTAACTATCCCTGAAAGCATCTGGCAAACTGTTACTGGAGAGTGAACTATCACTTTAACTATCCCTGAAAGGATCTGGCAAACTGTTACTGGAGAGTGAACTATCACTTTAACTATCCCTGAAAACATCTGGCAAACTGTTACTGGAGAGTGAACTATCACTTTAACTATCCCTGAAAACATCTGGCAAACTGTTACTGGAGAGTGAACTATCACTTTAACTATCCCTGAAAACATCTGGCAAACTGTTACTGGAGAGTGAACTATCACTTTAACTATCCCTGAAAGCATCTGGCAAACTGTTACTGGAGAGTGAACTATCACTTTAACTATCCCTGAAAGCATCTGACAAACTGTTACTGGAGAGTGAACTATCACTTTAACTATCCCTGAAAGCATCTGGCAAACTGTTACTGGAGAGGGAACTATCACTTTAACTATCCCTGAAAACATCTGGCAAACTGTTACTGGAGAGTGAACTATCACTTTAACTATCCCTGAAAACATCTGGCAAACTGTTACTGGAGAGTGAACTATCACTTTAACTATCCCTGAAAACATCTGGCAAACTGTTACTGGAGAGTGAACTATCACTTTAACTATCCCTGAAAGCATCTGGCAAACTGTTACTGGAGAGTGAACTATCACTTTAACTATCCCTGAAAGCATCTGGCAAACTGTTACTGGAGAGTGAACTATTACTTTAACTATCCCTTAAAACATCTGGCAAACTGTTACTGGAGAGTGAACTATCACTTTAACTATCCCTGAAAACATCTGGCAAACTGTTACTGGAGAGTGAACTATCACTTTAACTATCCCTGAAAGCATCTGGCAAACTGTTACTGGAGAGTGAACTATCACTTTAACTATCCCTGAAAGCATCTGGCAAACTGTTACTGGAGAGTGAACTATCACTTTAACTATCCCTGAAAGCATCTGGCAAACTGTTACTGGAGAGTGAACTATCACTTTAACTATCCCTGAAAACATCTGGCAAACTGTTACTGGAGAGTGAACTATCACTTTAACTATCCCTGAAAGTATCTGGCAAACTGTTACTGGAGAGTGAACTATCACTTTAACTATCCCTGAAAACATCTGGCAAACTGTTACTGGAGAGTGAACTATCACTTTAACTATCCCTGAAAACATCTGGCAAACTGTTACTGGAGAGTGAACTATCACTTTAACTATCCCTGAAAGCATCTGGCAAACTGTTACTGGAGAGTGAACTATCACTTTAACTATCCCTTAAAACATCTGGCAAACTGTTACTGGAGAGTGAACTATCACTTTAACTATCCCTGAAAACATCTGGCAAACTGTTACTGGAGAGTGAACTATCACTTTAACTATCCCTGAAAACATCTGGCAAACTGTTACTGGAGAGTGAACTATCACTTTAACTATCCCTGAAAGCATCTGGCAAACTGTTACTGGAGAGTGAACTATCACTTTAACTATCCCTGAAAGCATCTGGCAAACTGTTACTGGAGAGTGAACTATCACTTTAACTATCCCTGAAAACATCTGGCAAACTGTTACTGGAGAGTGAACTATCACTTTAACTATCCCTGAAAACATCTGGAAAACTGTTACTGGAGAGTGAACTATCACTTTAACTATCCCTGAAAACATCTGGCAAACTGTTACTGGAGAGTGAACTATCACTTTAACTATCCCTGAAAGCATCTGGCAAACTGTTACTGGAGAGTGAACTATCACTTTAACTATCACTGAAAGCATCTGGCAAACTGTTACTGGAGAGTGAACTATCACTTTAACTATCACTGAAAGCATCTGGCAAACTGTTACTGGAGAGTGAACTATCACTTTAACTATCACTGAAAGCATCTGGCAAACTGTTACTGGAGAGTGAACTATCACTTTAACTATCCCTGAAAGCATCTGGCAAACTGTTACTGGAGAGTGAACTATCACTTTAACTATCCCTTAAAACATCTGGCAAACTGTTACTGGAGAGTGAACTATCACTTTAATTATCCCTGAAAACATCTGGCAAACTGTTACTGGAGAGTGAACTATCACTTTAACTATCCCTGAAAGCATCTGGCAAACTGTTACTGGAGAGTGAACTATCACTTTAACTATCCCTGAAAACATCTGGCAAACTGTTACTGGAGAGTGAACTATCACTTTAACTATCCCTGAAAGCATCTGGCAAACTGTTACTGGAGAGTGAACTATCACTTTAACTATCCCTGAAAACATCTGGCAAACTGTTACTGGAGAGTGAACTATCACTTTAACTATCCCTGAAAACATCTGGAAAACTGTTACTGGAGAGTGAACTATCACTTTAACTATCCCTGAAAACATCTGGCAAACTGTTACTGGAGAGTGAACTATCACTTTAACTATCCCTGAAAGCATCTGGCAAACTGTTACTGGAGAGTGAACTATCACTTTAACTATCCCTAAAAGCATCTGGCAAACTGTTACTGGAGAGTGAACTATCACTTTAACTATCCCTGAAAACATCTGGCAAACTGTTACTGGAGAGTGAACTATCACTTTAACTATCCCTGAAAACATCTGGCAAACTGTTACTGGAGAGTGAACTATCACTTTAACTATCCCTGAAAGCATCTGGCAAACTGTTACTGGAGAGTGAACTATCACTTTAACTATCCCTGAAAGCATCTGGCAAACTGTTACTGGAGAGTGAACTATCACTTTAACTTTCCCTGAAAGCATCTGGCAAACTGTTACTGGAGAGTGAACTATCACTTTAACTATCCCTGAAAGTCGGCAGGTTATAGTTTGTCGAGCAAATCCATACATGAGGGAGAACACGTGGTCCAAGTATTATTAGTAGGGATGAGGGATCCCCATATTACTAGGAATATTTAAAGGATATCGGTCGGATTTCCTAATATTACCTGTCACTCTGAATTTCCTGAATTCCAGTTGGTTTATATGTTTTTTTTAATATAAAATCTCAATTTCATTGATGACAGCTTATCTTTTGTGTCTGTATTGTCATGTGTCTGTATTGTCATGTGTCTGTATTGTCATGTGTCTGTTTTGTCATGTGTCTGTATTGTCATTTGTCTGTATTGTCATGTGTCTGTATTGAAAGTGGAAAGTCACTGCTTGCTGTCTGTGCTTTCAACTACTTCTGTTTTTGTTGCTGTTGTTTTCCCTCAGTGGAGTTGTTGTCATGGTAAGCCACTGAACAGCGGTTGGGCTTCAAAATGCATGCTTCAAAGACTGCAATGCTTGGTTTTTGTTTATCTTTACAGTTTCAGAAGAAATGAGGGAATGCTTGGTCTTTGCTTGGTCTGTGGGGATTCGGAACTAATTTGTCAGGCTTTGGGTTCAAGCTATTTTATTTTAATTTTGTTTGATACATATATTTCTGTTTTGGAAGGGATCTGTGGAGTGACAGATCATATTTTTTTGGGGGGGATGAAATGATCTGATCCTCAGACATTGGAATTTAAATATTCACGCGAGGTGTTCCAGCTCCATCTTCTCAGACACAAAGTACCTATTTAAATCTGCATTTACATACCAACAGACGAGAAACAAATACTTCAAAGATAACTTCATTTGTTTCTATCGTCTTTGAGGTTGAACCCCAGACTCCCAAGTCCTCGCTTTCTCTTCCGTTTCAAGCTCTATAAACAGGCAGCTTGATTCTAAGTGGAGTTTTCTGCCTGACAATCTATTGTATACAGGTACCCACATTTCTGAACAGCACTATGAGTAGTAGTGGGCCACCACACAATAGTTACCTTCATTAGAAGTACACAAGCGTTTATGAATCCAGATGACAACATTGATGCAATGTTATAGTTGGGTCATGCGCTAAGAGTCAAACTGTAACTTCTTAGCTTAGGGACCTGACAAATCAGTATTTGTAAGTGCAGAGGTTCAATCAATTAACCAAAACACTGAAGCAATTTTGATTGCAGTGTCTGACACTCATTCACGACTAATTACTTAATTAATTGCATTTTAGAGGGCTTAATCACATTATTTTACACGGCAGGTAGTGTGTGCCAATACGCCATCGCCACTGGCTTAGTAACAGTGTCAATGTGGCAGCCTCATTAACAAGGTGACACACATACCCCGGCATGCACGCACGTTACACACACACGCGCACGTTACACACACAATATCTCGCTGAATTCGAGGTTAAATTATGCCCTCTGCTCTATCGGACGAGGATATCAGTAATTGCTTGGACCATTTCCTCGTGAAATTGAATTGGTCTCTTATTCTCATTTGATGAAGTTAGATCACTTGCCAATCAGTTGCTGCCACAAATTCAGTCTTTCACCACATTTCATTTCAAAACCCGCCGCCGAACGTGTTCTGAATATATTGCGGCACACCTTGTTTTGGCGTGCATAATGCGAGATGACTCGTCGGAAGAGAAGGATCTTTGATGTGCGTTTGTTCACATGTCTGTCTCTGTAAACGCATGGATCTTAATTATGACAGGGCTGAAATAGGTCGCCCGCTCAAACACACTCTGTGTAGAATCACACAGCAGACGGACTTCAAAGAGCTCATTAGTGCTTTCTGAAGAGCTGTTTACCCCCCACACACGCACACGCACACACAGACACACACACACACACACACACACACACACACACACACACACACCCCTTTCTAATATGCAGCCACGTTCATGCCAATGTCCAGAAGCAGAAATGAGTTTGATTAGACCTTCTATATGACGGACTTGATGCTCTTAGGACGCATCCAAATGTTGTTGGATGTTGTTGCAGCTGAGTGCGTTAATGCTCGGCCAGACTCACACAATCTCACTCTCTCTCAGAGAGCGCACGCGCGCACACGCACACATGGTCATTCATGGTGATCCAAATTCAATCTTGCGTTAGATGTTGATATTTAGAATGTTTTCAATTCGAGAGGCATAAAAGTTTTTATAAGATTAGAGATGTGTGTATTCCATGTTTTAACCATCACATGGACAACAATGTACGATTCAAGAGCCAGTCTCAGGGCCTTATTCCATGTGTTTATGGAAGTGCATGAGGTTCAAAGCCTTGAGTTCAAACTCATATGCCCTCATCTGAATAACGGGAGAGTAATCAGTGTTACCTGATTTAAATAGTGCAAGTTATCATTTGGCCCTCATTTGCATAGTGGAGGTAATCACTGTGGATGCGTCTCAAATGGCACCCTATTCCCTATATATTGCACCTCTGGACCAGGGCCTATAGGGCTATGGTCAAAAGTAGTGCACTATGTAGGGAATAGGATACCATTGAGACGCGTGCTGTGGCTTTACATTAACCCCCTGATTGGAGAGATGAAGGCACTGATGGAGCCTGACACGTCTCTTAGAAGTGTTGGCTTTATTGAGGATGGAATTATAAAGATTCCATGTTTTCTAAATGGATTTAAATAAGATAGGAGTGATTGAGGTTTTCTATGTCAATATTACAGTGATAAAAGGGAGGTTAGGTGGTTGTTTTAAGTGGGCTGGAATTTGGAAGATTTGGAAGATGTGTTTTTTTTGCCGCGTAGAAGGTTGTGTGTGTGTGTGCGTGTGTGTGTGTGTGTTTTCTCTGTTGTTTTCTTGCCAAGTTGCCAGACTGGCACTGCATACCCTCTCTTTCACCCTCTATTCCCCCTATAGCTTCTCTCTCTCCCTTTGTCCCTCCCTCATCCCCCCTCTCTTTACCTCCTTCCCTCCTGTGTGTTTCTCTCCATTGACATGCTGGCAGCTGAACCGTGGTCCCCAGAGCGAGGCCCAGTACACAGTACTAGGAGTCAGACTATGAATTCTCCAACACAGGCAGGGAGGAGGGAGGGAGGGAGGCATCTCTAGTTAATAATAACACTGTGAGGAGAGAGACTACCTAGCATTCTGCTGTGAAGAGAGAGAGAGAGAGAGAGATGTTGTTAGGGTAGACCAGGGTATTGTGAGAAAGATTCAAGAAGATATACTGTTGTGTTGAAATATTGAAGGGCGATACTATATTTTTAAGAGAGTATAGAGACCGTGCTCTTAGAAGGGTATTTTTCTCTCGCAAACTGTTTCTACCATAACCTCTGAACTACTTAATACTCTGCTATCTACAATTGAAATGGTAATTCATCCAATAAATGACATTTAGCCCCAAAATTGAAATGCCATCGAAGTATTATAGAACTTTGGACAAATATTGCAGCTATCGTATAATGGTGCAATAGGGAGGTTTTTGAACCTCACAATTAGTGTAAAGGATGTGAGAAATATTGCAATAACCACCCACTTAGCTATCGGGTGTAATGTCTTGCTGGGTACAAGATATAACGTTCTCCATTAGCTGACCATGACAAATATTATTATGAACCGGAAAATCACAGAGTTGAGAAGAATATTTTCTGCTGATGCTTTTTTTAAATGTAAATGTATTTAAATCCGGATGCATTATGTTTTAGAGTTCTCAAATGAGCTCCATTGGCAAATGAATAACCTTCTGTTGTAAACTCCCATCCTTACCTAAACGTCAACTTTTTGACATTTAGGCAGTTAGTTTACTTCTGTGTCTAACCTCTAAGCCCAAAATATACGTTGAGTAAACATTCTAGTTGTATATTCAAACACGTTTTACTGTGCAGAAATGTCATTGTTTTACAAAACAAGAAAAGAATACAGATGCTATGTGAAGAATTATCAATCGCAACAATTATTCCCATCATGCAGCAGTTATTTTTCAGAAACCACTGTCGATGAAACGTCATGTCAATGAAACACACACACAGTTTATTGAACAATTTGATCCAGGCTAAAGTATTTCCAAGCCCTTTCTGTCCGTGGAGTTTCATATAGTCATTACAATAAGGAGCGTGACATGCGTGCCAGCCCCGGCAAGACTCCCCTCGGCTTAAACCTTGTAAATGAACACAATTAGCACATCGTCATCCTGCTAATTAGCTGCTGGTGTCTGGCGAGACGTCTGGGAGAGAGAATCAGAGAGGAGTCTGGGGAATTCCCCCGGCTCTATTACCAAACAAACACCATGCTACGCTGACACGCCGAACCTACTGGAGAAGTGTGTTTGTGAATATGTGTGTTAGCGAGTGTGTGTGTGCATGTTCACGCCAGTTCCACTTATAAAAAAAACCAAGAGGAACGTCGGTGGTATGGTAATTGTAAGACATGCAGTGCTTAAAGGGCCTCCGACAGTGGATTCATAAGACATGCTACTGAGACTGAAGAAAGGACAGAGGATGGTCATAAATGATCCTCATAATCCGCTGTGTGTTAAATCAAATCAAACAGAGTCCGATCTGAGAGGAGGCTCCTACGACGATGTGGGTCTGGCCTTTGATAGCACCATGCTTTGATAGTGAGATGACTGTGTGTGTGTGTGCGCGTGTGTATGTGTGCGTGCGTGCGTGCGTGTGTTAGTATTTGCAGATAGTCTTTGGGGATTATATAAAATAGTGGCTCTTGAGCCTCAGAGGCAACAAAGGGATCTAGGTGACTGAAGTGTGTGTGAGACGGAGCGAACGAGCCAGAGGCGGGGGGGAGAGAGAAAAAGGGATGAGGACAAAGATGGGAGGGGGTAATGAGAGAGGGTGGACAGGGAAAAGGAGCGAGAGAGAAAGGTAGGAGACGAATGGAGATGGAAAGGCAGAGCGAGAGAGAGAGAGAGAGAGAGAGAGGTGACGGGGTGGAGGTGCAGTCCGGCACTGTGCGGTGTATAGCGGAGGCCTCATACACAGGGTGTTGTAATTCATAGCCAGCTGTGGCTCTGTTGTGTGTGTGTGTGTATTGATGAAAGCAGCAGAACACTGCCGGCGGGGGGAGATTGCTTGCTGCACTAGGCGCGTTCTGAAACCATCTCCGGCCGCCTGAGATGAGAGAGGGATTATGGAGTGACCTGCCATGTCTGTGTCATATTGTTATGTGCAGGGTGCATTATTTTGTCCTAACCTGGTAGCAGCCAGCCCGGTCCCAAGGCAGAGAGGCGGTGTCCTTCATGTGATCTGTCATTACTCGTGTCATATTTACCATCCGTGTTCCAAGAAACAAAAGAAATGCGAGAGGCGAATTATATCAGACGACTTAAATGTGAAGAATTTTCGTTAGTTAGTCATTTTCATGAATATAATATTTGACATTTATTTAAAGATGCACCTTGCTGAAATCGCTTTGCCGTTTCCTGGCTGCAAAAATTATAATAGTTAGGGTTAGGTTTCATTTCAGTTTATGTGGCCAAACAAGCAAGTATAGTATAGAGAAGAATCATTGTACCATCTAAACCGCTGTGTAATATATTTTCCATAACCAAAATATTGTATTTTTAGCTGTTTGAAGCTGGTGAACAAAACCGAAAGTAAAAGACACAAAACCTAAGCTTAAGAACAGAAAGCATGAAAATAGCGCACATAGAACAGATCTACCGCTTCTTAGACTTGCTTTCAATGAGAATGTCAGATCTATAAAACACATTTCTATGTGAATTTGGTCGGGTCGCCCAAAAAGTGACATATTGCATCTTTAAGCCATTCACTAAATGAAACTGATGGACGTCAAATATAAAATCATTATTCACAGTAATTATTATTCAATATACAGTAGCACGTAATGTAAAATTTCATTAAACTAGAACACATCTTGCTCAGTAGTACATTAGTCATCATGGATGTTAATTATTGATCATGATGTGTGAATCATGTCATAAATGACCCACTGTATAACCTCATAAATGACCCACTGTATAACCTCAGATTCATATACATATTCATGAGTTGTATTCTCGATTTTATATTGAAGAAATGGCAGCAGTGAATCTCCATGATTAAGCAAAATACAGTGAGTACTATCATAAGCATGACAGTGTTTGATCACTCCCAATAAACTGTCATCACATCACAGCCATTATAATCAATCCGTTGACAGCAGAGCGAAGACCAATTGACAGAGAGCCTAAGTGAAGAGATGCTGTATTTTGAGTGGCTGTACCTTTGTCTTATAAATAAGACCAACCTAACTGTCCTGTCTGTCTCTATGCTCTTGCCGTTGCAGGCCTAAAGATGCAGTGGACCCCAGAGCATGCGCAGTGGGCGGAGCAGCACTTTGACATCACCTCCACCACGCGCTCGCCGGCCCACAAGGCCGAGGCTTACCGGGGCCACCTGCAGCGCGGCGGCAGCACCTACCAGTACGCCTGGGCCAACGACGACATCTCTGCACTTACCGCCTCCAACCTGCTCAAGAAGTACGCTGAGAAGTACTCTGGCATCCTGGAGATGCCCAGTGAGAGGGCCCTGCTGAACTCCTACGCCGAGGCCGGGATGAACGGCAGAAAGGGGGAGGGCGAGGCCTGGCAGGAGGGGGTATACTGCGTCCCCGAGGGGATGTCCATGAGGAAAGGAGGGGTGGCGGCGGAGGTGGCTGGTATGTGCAGCTCGCCATCCCCGGGCCTGGCCTCCAGCGGCCTGACAGAGCCTGGTTACTCCAGCAGCAGCTGTGGTAGTCACACCGCCACGGCCCTCCACTCCTCTGCAGGCTCCTCTCAGGAATACGGCCCCAGCTACAGTGGCTCCTACCTGGGCTACAGCTCCCAGGTCACCACCTCCCCGCTGCACAGCTCCGGCCTCTTGCAGCCCCCTCCTCCACCCCCCCACCCCTCCCAGGTCCCGGCCTACAATGGGGGATCCTCCAACCTTTCGGGCTACAATTACCCACATGCCGGGTACCCCTCCCAGAGCTCTGTGGGGCCAGGCTACAGCCCTGGGGGAGCCCCCCCTCCATCCTCCTACCTACCGTCAGGGATCGCCGCTCCCACCCCCCTGCCCCCCTCCTCCACGCTCCCCGGGTACCCCTACCAGTCGCACAACCTTGGCCCCATCGCGCCCACGCCTCTGAATGGCAGCTTGTCCAACTCTCTGAAGAGAAAAGCCTTCTACATGACAGGGCAAGGAGAGATGGACTCCACTTATGGAAATTTTGTCTACGGCCAGGCACGCAGCACCGCAGAGAGTCCCATGTACAGGGTACCGGACAGCAGCATCTCAAATGCGGGCGGTGGAGGGAATGGTTTTGACAGGAACGCTGGCAAGTCATCTTTGCCGTTTAATACCCAAAAGCAGCCCATGGCCTCTGAGCAGTCTGCGGGTGGAGCCCTCACCCCTCCGTCCTATACCTCCACTCGGGGTGGCTCGCGCTCAACCGACTCCCTGGGCAGCTTCACCTCTCCCTCCCTGAGCGACCAAGGGGATGAGCACCGCCTGCACCTCTCCCACCTCTCCCTGACGGGGGCGACCTCATCCTCCCGGCCCGCTGAGGAGCAGCTGAAGAGCAGCGACCCCCACCTCCTGGACATGGTGACCTCTGAGATCCTGCAGCAGGGACCCCCAGTCGACTGGAGTGACATTGCAGGCCTGGAGCTGGCCAAGGCCACTCTGAAGGAGGAGGTTCTCTGGCCCATGCTACGTCCGGACATGTTCAGCGGCCTAGGTTCGGCCCCGAGGTGCGTTCTACTGTTCGGCCCCAGAGGAACTGGCCGGACGTTGCTGGGCCGCTGCATGGCAAGCCAGCTGGGGGCACCCTTCCTGCAGCTCAGAGGCTCCACCTTGGCCACCAAGTGGCTAGCAGAGGGTGACAAGATCCTGCGGGCCTCCTTCCTGGTGGCGCGCTGCCGCCAGCCCTCAGTGCTGTTCATCAGCGACGTGGACATGCTGCTGTCAGCCCAGCTCAGCAACGAGAGCCCCGTTCACCGCCTCAAGGCCGAGCTCCTGGCCCAGCTTGATGCGCTGCTCCTGGGGCCGGCCGATGACTCCAACAACCACGTCCTGGTGGTCTGCTCCACCAGCAAGCCCCAGGACATGGACGAAGGGCTGCGACGGTACTTTGGCCGGCGGGTCCTGGTGCCGCTGCCGGACGGTTCGTCCCGCCACCACATGCTGAGCCAGCTGCTGTCCCAGTCCCAGCGGAAGTACTGCCTCAGTGAGGAGGAGCTGGTGCTGCTGGTCCAGCGCACCGAGGGCTTCTCCGGCCTGGACGTGGCAAGGCTGTGCCAGGAGGCCCTGGTGGGCATGCTGCACACCTCCTCCCAAGGCCTGGACCTCTCGGTGAGCATCATGCCCACGGGCCAGATGCGACCCCTCACCTACCAGGACTTTGACAGTGTTTTTTGCAAATTCCAGCCCAGTATATCGCAGAAAGAGATCGACACGTACACCGAGTGGAACAAAATGTTTGGGTGCGGTCAGTGAACCTCGGGGGGAAAGTCCTCAAGAAAGAGGCGTTGGGAATTCTTTGACCTGTCTGTGGTGCTAACCAGAGAGGAAGGCACACAAGAGGGGCGACGTAAACTCCCCACACGTGAGACCTGACACCAGAGGTGGAGAAACATCAAGAGACTTGGTTGGAGTGATACCTGATGGTTTTGCAGGTAACGAGCAGAGATTTCATTAGGATGCTTGACGCTGCTAAAGTCAGGCATAGTTATACACATTAAGAAGGGGTCAACTTGAGAAGAGACAGAGGAGGACCCTGTGTGTATATATACATTTGTTGTTGTCCCCTAAAAATTTAGTTGGCTAACCAAGTGCCTGTAGTGGTGCTTTCTTAATTCTCTTTTTTTTTTTGATGTATAATGATTTTGTTTGCCTCACAATCTACATTAATGGCATGTGCTGATATTATGAGCTTTAAACTTCAACAGCAAAATTAAAATTAGAGTGGCGGTTGCCATTTTCTCCTGCCATTTCACCAAGTATCAACAGTATTCCTCAGGGGGTGACAGGAATTTGGACCCCCGATCCATACACTTCATCTCTGATCCTCTGTCTGCAAAAAAAAAACTCAGGAAAGTGTTTGTGAATTGTACAGTACCTCAACGTCATCACCACACAAAAGCACTACGATCCTCTGAGAGTATTAAGACCAAGATTTTTGTCATTTATATAATATCTAGAGAAACATTGTTAGGTTTACCTCGAACCTTCTAGGGGAGACGGTCAAGGAGATGAAAATGAATGTAACCAGATTTAGTTCTGGAACGACGGGACAAATAAGTCAATATGGAGATTTCTCTTTTTCTTTTCCGAAGGTGCTTAAATGAAGAATTTGGCGATGAGTTCAGTTTCCATTTTAAGGTTTTTAGAAAATGCGATGCCCTAGTGTGTTTTTCTGATCCTGAGTTGTGTATTGATTGAATCAAGAGAGTTGTTCCCCTGATGTTTTAAGGGGGCGCTGATGACCACGTATAGTGGCTTATATGAAGGTTAGGGGAATGTTGTCAACAACGAACAACTCTTTAGATGGAACGATGAACTTCAGTTGCTATTGTGTTGTCACAGGAAGCCATAGAATTACTGTAATTGACGATGAAGCAGAAACGCCACCAAATGAAGACAAAAAGCGAACTGTGCCGTGACACAGTGTGTGATTCCGGATTTCCCAGAATAAAATGCAACTTTAAGATCACATACTTTCTGTTCTACCTCTGTTGGTTTCAACTCATCTAGGAGGCAGCAGAGCAGTCGGGGGGGACAGCCTCAGATCCAAAATGGCCAAATGCTAATTACTGCTATATGTCAGCCAGTCGAGTCGGTTTGAATGAGAAAAGGCTGCCAGCTTTATTCATCACCGAGGTCAGAGGTTCAGCACCAGGGGCTCAATTCCAAACCTGTTTTCAGTTCCTTACCAGAGGTCCTCATTGGCTTATCCAGGTACAGATCTGACGTGATAAGACTGTTCACAACACCATGGCTATAATGATTGAACTCTGGAATGCTCTGGAGATTTTCGTCATATTGCTAACACCTATCCAGTTGTGTCATATCTGCAAGGAGACTCAACAAGGGCTTGCGGGTAGGAGCTAGGTATTGTTTAAGGTATTTGGCCAATCGCATCCTCGTTGTATAGTATGTACACACATTACCCAAGCACATGGTCACGGTGGATATACCACTAATTGGACACTCATCCTGGCTCTTAAAGGCCCAGTACAGTCAAAAACGTGATTTCCTGTGTTTTATATATATTTCCACACTATGAGGTTGGAATAATACTGGGAAATTATGAAAATTATGATAATGTAATTTTAGTGTACGAGCTGTTTGAAAAGACTGCCTGAAATTTCTTCCTGTTTTGGTGGGATGGAGTTTGGCCATTCATGGTGATATCACCATGCGGTAAATTAGTTAATAGACCAATAAGAAAGAGAGTTCCGAACCTCTCTGCCAATAACAGCACACCACTCAGACCACTCCCAGAATGTCCTAGCAAAATGATTGCTTTAGAAATTGCCCTTTGCTGAGAAGCTATATTTTTTTTTTTTGCCATTTTAATTGAAAGCAATCACAGTGAGGTACTTCAATGTTTCCCAGAAAGGATTTGATATTGAGATAAAAAAACAGCTGCATTGCACCTTTAAGAAACGTCCAGTCAGTCTGCTGTGGTCAGTACCAAAAGACCCACAGAACAGTGATTCATAGCTCATTGTTTTGCATTTGAATGTATTTTGTTGCTCTTCTTTTGTTCTCTGTGCCCGACTGTTGCTATGCGTGTTGCGGTGTTGATGTACCGTAGGTGTATTATTATTGTGCACTATCGCATTCCGTTGTGTGTATTTTTTGTTTTGGTGTTCATAATCACTGGTTGGCAATCCCCGAGCACTGAGATTGCCAGTCCTATGTTGCTTGCCTTTACGTTTTTTGTTTTGTTTTGTCAGCTTGTGACCAGTGTAACGTTTATCTCTTCCTATGATTGGTATTATTTCCAATTCTAGTTTGCATACCTTTTCCATTTTAGCACTCAACGGATTTTAGATGGAACTTGCTGTGACTGCACATTGCACTCGTCTACCACGACGTCTCGGCTACGTAAGATTGAACACTTCTCCAATTTCTCTCGCTTGGGTAGATGAAAGGGTGGATCCACGGAAGTAACACGACCGTAATATAACCGCTTACATGGCCTATGAAACTTTGACTCAAATTATACTTCACTCATATAAAATAATGGTAGGTGGGTGAAATGTACAATGCTTTATTGATATGCTACACACGAACAAACCTTAGAACGCAACACATCCACGTCAACTTCTCAGATTTAGTTCACCTCTGGAGTTACTTAAGATTGACCTGAATGCACTTTCACATACCTTCAATTCATCGGAATGTTCAAATGTTTCACAAACTTGATACAGTGCTAACAGGCGGATGCTCACAGCCTGAGTGTGCTGTATGTGTAGAAGCTCATTACTCGAAGGCTTGTTCTGGAAATAGAAAATGGAGTCTCGCTCCCTACTCCTTGACCCACAGCCCAGGCGTGTGAATCTCACTTCTCCGCTCACTCTCACTGAGGAGAGGAAAGGACACGCTGAGGTGTGTGTGTGTGTGCGTGTACGTGCGTGCGTGCGTGTGTGTGACAGTGTCAACAGCACATGGAAACTGCAGTGCAGTCTGTCAACTGACCACAACGCGGTCTATCCCATAATTCAGTCTGCCCTCTCTAAACTGAAACCTACTGATGTACTTGAGAGCACGAAAAGCCCATTCCTTCACATATACAGTACTTTCGAAACAACCAAATCACTTGAATTGTACTATCCAACCAATCTTCTTGTCTTTGTTGTGTTGCTATGTACTTTTCCCTCGGCTTATTTTTTTCTTTGTACCAGAACTGGCAAACAATGTTATTGGTGGTTTCTGTGTTTGTTTATTTTTTCCCCGCTTTCTATTCAATCATTTTATTATAGTGTTCTTTGAGACATTTCTACCTCATGGCTACATATTATACATGTAGTATTTCATTTATGTCTTCTGAATGTCCTACAATTTGTTGACAAATCGAACAAAAGAAAAACAAAAAGGAAAGTGGGTGGGAGCAGGAAATCACAGGTCCTTGAGCTTGAGTCTACCTCAGAGGCACTGAGCAGAGGAGATGGTGGTACAGTCTAACGTGTGTCTGACAAAACTGGATGCACACTCACTCAAGCCTCCGAGCGACATACAGATAGACACACAACACCCGCAAGGGAAACATTTCTGGTGGACGGGAGAAAACTGCTGGACTTTGCAGGTCCTCTCCGAGGTTTCCCTTGATGCATAATCCAATGCGTTGCTTTAATCTTTGGTGAGCTGTAGTTGTGTGATTGTGTATATTACGTGGGCACACATGAAAATGATTTGGTTTGTGTGGGATTTTATATATAATTAGTAGATGTAAAACACACTTGCACAAAACTTGAACTGAGTGTAACGTGTTTCTGTTGTACATATTTATATACATAAATACATACAAAATGCACCACATACATGTTTATATGTGTGAATATGTTGCCATACTTGCAGTCGACTTAAATGTATTTTCATGTAATCTGTCTGAGGTACAAAAGACAACAACTGATTCATTAAAGATGTTTTCTTGAAAATCTATTTTCTTTTTGTATTTTTTTAAGATCTGAGGTCTTCAATTGAGTTTTTGTGTTCCTTGAAAATAAAGCTTGTTTTCACGGCATCCTCTAACTTTGTTGAATGCCGACATAACAGTACAGAGTTTACACTCTGTGAAAATAAGGTGCTATGTTGAACCATATAGGGTTCTTCAGTTTGTCCCCATAGGGGAACCCTTTTTGGTGCTAGGTAGAACCCTTCACCGAAAACCCTATATGTATGGTTCTTTAAAGAACCCCCTGTATATGGTCCTACCTAGAACCCTCTATGAAGGATCCTACCAATAACCATTTTATAATATAAAGGTTCTTCCTATCTAAAGGTTCTTCCCTCTATGAATGGTTCTGCCAGCCTTTAAATGAATTAGGAACACCTTCTTACTAATGAGTTGTACCCGCTCCCCCATTTTGCCCTCAGAAGCGCCTTAATTCATCAGGGCATGGACTCCACAAGGTTACGGAAGCGTTCCAAAGGCATGCTGGCCCATGTTGATTCCAGTGCTTCCCACAGTTGTTAGCTGGATGCCCTTTGGGTGATGGACCATTCTTGATAAACACAGGAAGCTGTTGAGCGTGATAAACCCAGCAGCGTTGCAGTTCTTGACACACTCAAACCGGTGTGCCTGGCACCTAATTCCATATCCCATTCAAACGCACTGAATGGCACACATACACATTCCATGTCTCAATTGTCTCAAGGCTTAAAATTCCCCTCCCCTTGAAGTGGTTTCAACTGTTGACATCAATAAGGGATCATAGCTTTTACCTGGTCAGTCTATGTCATGGAAAGAGCAGGTGTTCCTAATGCTTTGTACACTCAGAGTTAGTATATCCAACAAGTGGAATTTGTATCACCCGCAACCTGTATTCAGAATGACTGTCAGCGTAGGGAAGATTGAATACTGAGACTACCCCAATGATCTACAATGGAATAACCATCTCTTTAACAGGTGCAATAAGTCCAACTACTAACAGATTGGTTTAGTTAAATAATATATATGTTATTAATCTTTGTGTAGCATAAAATTTATCAACCAAACAATGTACATGCAAAATTTTAAAACAATTCTAAAAATCACCCTGCAATAGAGCATGCTGGGAAATATGATATATGGTTCTATGTTAAATCTCTCTTGCCTTCCGAAGAATCCCTCTTGCCTTCCGAAGATTCCTTCTTACCTTCCAAAGATTCCTTCTTGCCTTCCGAAGATTCCTTCTTGCCTTCCGAAGATTCCTTCTTGCCTTCCGAAGAATTCTCCTTGCCTTCCGAAGAATCCTCCTTGCCTTCAGAAGAATCCTCCTTGCCTTCCGAAGAATCCCTCTTGCCTTCCGAAGATTCCTTCTTGCCTTCCGAAGAACCCTCCTTGCCTTCCGAAGAATCCTCCTTGCCTTCCGAAGACTCCTCCTTGCCTTCCGAAGAATCACTCTTGCCTTACGAAGAATCCCTCTTGCCTTCCGAAGAATCCTCCTTGCCTTCCGAAGAATCCCTCTTGCCTTCCGAAGAACCCTCCTTGCCTTCCGAAGAATCCCTCTTGCCTTCCGAAGAATCCTCCTTGCCTTCCGAAGATTCCCTCTTGCCTTCCGAAGAATCCTCCTTGCCTTCCGAAGAATCCCTCTTGCCTTCCGAAGAATCATCAAAGAACCTTTCTTCCAAAAACTGTTCTTAGGATGTTAAAATTCTGGGTACAACTCTTTGCCGTACAAAGAAACGTTGTCTTCCAGAAAGGATCCTTCAGATCAAAATAGTTATTGGTAGAACCCTATCCCTCCGCAAAGAACCCTATCCCTCCGCAAAGAACCCTTTTGGAACCCTTTCTTGTAAGGGTGTAGTTTAGATTTAAATCAAGGCCGTACTTTCGGAAAAAAAACTGTGCTCTGCGAGATCTTTGTAATATGTTTTTTTGGGGGGGTGGGGCGGTGGGGGGGGGTTAATTTAATTGTTTAAATGTACTTTCATTTTAAATGTGTTGTTTTTACACAATTTACATTTCCTGGTGTGCAAATGATTTGATATCAAACACAGATAATATGGATTATCTTCATAGATTGATGCACCGTGTATGCAGTATACAGTAGATAATGCACATTTTTTAACAAACCTTGTGCCACCTCAACCTACAACGTGTGCAATTAAAATATATCTCTGGTATGTTGCAGTGCACCAAAAGTTTAGTCATACATTTCTCTCATTAAAATGTAACAATTCATTTATTTTGGGGGGAAAAGTGTCAAGTAAAAACACTAAAACCTTACCTCACACAAAGAATTCACATAAAGTGACTACTATGAATGTAAATTAGGTGCTTTTATCCCTACCATTTTTGAAAGCATCATTATATGGTTGATGGTAAGCGTAGGAAGCTAGCTACAGTGTAATTAGCTGTGCAAAGCAGACTGAGATTTCCGGTTGCTGAGCAATGGAGTTTCTGCTTGGTCTTTGTCCATTGCACTTTGCTTTATGAGGTCTGTGAGATTTGAGGTTCAGCCGCTGTTCTTTTTTCTTACCTTGTTTTTAAAACAAAACATGAAATATTAAGTTGATTTGAAAAGCTACAACCAATCCCATCCTTACTGCGTGTATGTGCATTCTATTACAATTTGGCCCTGAGAGTCTACATAGCAACAATATGTTGCAGGTCCAAGGTCTTCGCATTACAATACAAACCTTGGATGGGTTTAAAGATACAGTACATAATGTTAGTTAATTCAGGTTTCATTGAAACAGTTATATATGTATGTATTGTAATGGTAATCTTATGAGTACCGGTAGATCATTAGTGGAGTGCTGTTAAATCAATGTGTTGGCATTTTGTTGATATCAAAGAGGCACTTACTCCTGTGCTCTTCATTTGCATTGCAAATATTGGTGTGTGTGGGTGCCTGCGTGCGGGTGTGTTTGTGTATGTGTGAACTTGGAGGGTTACTCTGGTCACCACTGCACACCTAGAATCACCTGGCCAGAGCCAGACTCAACAGAATACACCTAACATTCCTCTCCCCGCACAACAATTAAAATATGCAAAGTGATAATTCCCTTTAAGTAGCCTTCAATGTGCAATCGATTCAAATTGTGAGAGGAAATTGCCCAAAGCTCTAGAAGAGGTGGATGGAAAGAATACATTATGCAAATAACACAAAGGACTGGAGCACTTGAAAGCCTAAATCCTCTATAATCAGCATACTGTGTCGTTTAATATGTTTTCACCTCTTATTAAAAGTGACTGTTCTTCTGCACTGTCAGCCGGCTGGATCTGACATTGGACTGAGACCACGGACAGACCTTGACGCTAACGCATTCTGCCCCCCATTCTGCCCCGCATTCTGCCCCCCCCACACACACAAGTAATTATGCGCCGGAGAGTCCAGAAATAAGGTTTAATTACACAGTAATCGCCTCTGATGGACACTAGGAAGTGGTGAGCACTGCCAGACTGCAATCCATCAATGACAAACCTCTATCCACTTTTAATTCCTCCTCATTTGCATCATAACCTCCGCACCAAGTTGCACAAACGCTGTTAAATGTCAATGGGACCTGTCTCTCCACTCAAAATGAATGCTTAAGCCCCATTTCACTCCCTCGCTCTTTTTTTCCCAATCTATCCTTTCTCTCCCTCTCTCTCTTTTTGTCTCTCTCACTGCCCATCGCTTCTCCCTTTCTCTCCTCTTTCTCTCCCCTATCTCTCCCTCCCTGCTCATCCCCCTCCCTCCCTCTCTCAGCCAGCATTAACGGGTGAAGAGAACCCACAGCTTGGTCAGTGATGCGCTAATTGGGAGCAACACTTACAGTTTTATCTCTCCAGCACTAATAGTGGCCCTGCACCGACAACCCTCAGCATGGGTGGTGGAGGGTGTGAGAGGGGGATGGAGAGAAGAGGAGAGGAGAGGAGAGGAGAGGAGAGGAGAGTAGTGGGCATGTCCTGCATAGGAAATGTAGACCACAGCATGGATCTAAGTATGATTGGCCCCTCCAGTCATAGTTAATGCGAGTCTGGAGGGACCCAGCACACAATTTCCAGCTTCATAAATTGAAAATTGTGTCTTTTTCCTTTTTTTGGGGGGGGGGGGGGGGTGAATAAAATAAAACACTGTATCCATTTATTAAGCATTTTGTCTGTTTTATTCCCGCCACTCCTTGACGGTGAAGTGGGGGACGATCTCATTATCGGTGCCGTCTTGAAGAGTCACTATAATCCAAGCCTTGATTGTTTCACCGCGCTAAGAGAGAGATAAATACCCACAATGCTTTGTTGTGTTGATGCAGACACTGTGTGGAAGGGAATCATTTGAAGTCTCATCACAACACACATCATGGAAATAAATCTGATATTAAATATTCCACACTGGCTCTTGATAGCGCACACAAACACCTTCTTTTTTCAGCATTAGCACATCTTGTTCATTGCTTTTTACCGTAATTGGAATCAACATGCATTGTTCTAATTCGTGACCTCTTACTTGTTTTCCCTCAGACGCACAAAAACAATATATTAATGTTGAGAGGGACTTATAGCAAAGAACACAAGGTACTATTGTTTGTAAAATTATCATTTGTTTTATTAGCAAAGTGTTTCATTTATTAAAGTGTTGTTAAAAGTGGTCCTTACTTAATGGTTCAAAGTTCCTAGTTGAATCAATTTCAGTATTTTAGAATAAGAATTTTTGCAAAGAAAATACATTCTACTACTTAATCTATCATCTGTGTGTCTGTATTCAAACAGGTCATATCTTTAAGCAAATTCTTTGGGATGTAGGTTTTTAGAACAAAACTTGAGACAAATTCTTAAGTATAATCTTGAACAGTGCACAGACTTTGTTTTCTCAACAATGTCTGTTTTCCTAGTGCTGGTCTCTTCCGAACACTGTCACTCCTCAGGCAGCTAGTCAGCCTTCATGCCTCCCTGCCTGCCTCTCAGAAGACATGACATTCATTTGTGCCCTTTCAAAACAACGTGCTTGGAGGTTTCATAGAGACACCGCAAAAAATATATATATATCTTACAATGTTTTTAAAGGGATAGTTCACCCAAATTACAAAATGACAATTATCTTTTTTTGTCATTTGAGTGAACAATCCCTTTAAGGTTGTAAGGACTGGATATTTTTTGCTGATGCTTAATATGTAGCTCTGGTTTATTAGTCCTTTCCCTATGCAAATTATAAATGATTAATAAAGTATTATTTTTATGATAATACATGATTATGATAATGAGAGACATCTTAAATGCATGAGATTGACATTGAGATATTGATAACACGTTGCATTTTGTCATGCAAATTGTACGTCTGGAACTTATGGAGTAAGCCTAATTGACACTTACTTCAGGTTGTCAATAAATACATGGACTGTTCAGTCCAAGAGATAACCACCATTTATTATACTGAAGATACCCTTATAATTCAAGCCAATACACCATTCACTAATTCAGTTTCGTTCATGATGCCTTATCATATCCGATAGAGACAAGATCAAATGTTCTGTCTCTTCACTGTAGCATTGCTATTCATAGATGTACAGTATCTTCATTGACTATCATCACAAGTCATCGGAGATGTAGCCTATCCGTATCCCTGCCCATACATTTTAGATTAGAGTTGATAGAGCTAATAGAAAATATGGCGGGTTTGACGTCCCTTATCAGTGCGGCGCTCCGTCTATTACTGAGCCCCAAACGTCCGCTAATGACTCAAACAAGCGGAGATCCGTTTCGTCCAGTCCCCCTCAATAACGGGGAGTCAGATGCTGAAGTCTTCATTTCATCTCCCTTCTCCCACCTTCAGAGCTTAAAAGGAACGCTCAGTTGAGTCGGTCGTCACAGGAGAGTAGAGCTTTATTAAAACAATGGTTATAGATTAGAGCTTTATTAAAAACAATTGGCTATAGAGTAGAGCTTTATTAAAACAATGGTTATAGAGTAGGGCTTTATTAAAACAATGGTTATAGAGTAGAGCTTTATTAAAACAATGGTTATAGAGTAGAGCGTTCATTGTTTGTTTTTTTAGAGCTCCTACTGCTTTGTGTTGTCAGATTCCACTGTGCTTTAGTGCTCTCAGACACACAGGCAGAGACTGACAGATGGACAGGCAGACAGGTAGACAGCAGAGGCCTACTGAGGGGCATCAGTGTGCGTTCACAAAGTGTGATAGCAGTGCTAGATAGCCTGACAAAAGACAGACTGTGAAGTTCTGAAGGGATTTTTTGTGTGGTTTTCTCCTCAAAGATATATTCTAGTGTGTGTGTGTGTGTGTGTGTGTGTGTGTGTGTGTGTGTGTGTGTGTGTGTGTGTGTGTGTGTGTGTTTGTCAGATTGACTGCTTGACTGCTTTTTGTTCAGATCATTTAACAATAGTCTTTCCATCGTTTGTTCCTTTCTGTAGACAGTGGAGTAAATCATTGTTGGGAGAAAGACAAAAAAACCTATCACATGGAATTGAAGCCGAAGCAAAGGACATTCCTTAGCCTTCAACCTGGTCTCAGAGCATTTCATATTATTTTGTATGTAAATCCCGGATTTACATTTACAATGTTACGTGAGATTAGGCTGTCAACATAGGCGGTTTTGTGTCACTTTCTATGACGACCTCTGTTCATAGCAGTGGAGGCTGGTGACTTGAATAATTGAGGAGGATGGGAGACCCATGGTATAGGCGCGGAACGCACAGACACGACAAAAAGTGTTAAAAAATTTGCCAAAGACTAATTATTTTAACTTAAAGCCTTTAATAAAGACATTTCTATTACAATATTATGGGGAATGGGAATGAGAGGGCTACTCACACAGTGTTAGAAAAGGATCACAGCAGTGATTGAAGGAGTGTATGAGGCATGAGATGAGGTGTTCAGAGGCTTGACCAGTGCAGGACAGGATTTGACTGGGAAGACAAAAACAATAACACAACACATTACACAGTTAGACAAAAGAGCTAAGAATGAGTTAGTCCGAGCAAGGAGTAAAATCATTGATGTGTAATAATGTGATTGTGTTTGTGTATGTGATTGAGTCTACATACAGTAGTGTGAGAAAATGGATATGGGTACTCACAGTGCTTGGAGGGGGAAGTATTCAATGTGCCAGTGTAAGAGCGGGCACATGAGAAGGGGCTTCAGTTAATGTCAGGAGAAAGTTGACAATGGTTGTGGAGTGGACACCACCTCTTAACCAGGGAACAGGGGGGAATTAGCTGTAAATAGAACTAGCAGATACATTCCATTACAGCTGTGCCATCGTAGGTTTGGACAGTGAGTTGCTCTATGAAGTCTCAAAATCCATAAAGTCATAAACGGGCTACGCATTTCAACCACTTGACACATCAAAGTAGCCCAAGAAATGTTCCTGAACAAGGCCCTGATCATCCACATACCTGATGATAACTGACAACTGCAAGCAGACTGGTGGCACCATAGGTCCCAGAGCGGTGCGGCAATTTTTACCCACTGGGGCCTGGAGTTTTTCCTTATATAACCAGGACAACTCTATGACAGTGTATGACAGTGATTAATCAGTTGTTAAAAGGTTTTATATGGGCTATGATGTGACCAGTCACATGGCTTTAAAAAACTCCTGGGAAAAAATGCTGACACCGTGGGGGATGAAAACCCTGTAAAACTACTTTATATATGTTCATATTCATTATATGTAGACTAGATTAAGAGGAGGATTTCCTCTACCCAGACACATAGACAATAACCGATAGACAATATAACTCACAGGGATGAGCTTGCTTTATGCATGTTTGCATAAACTGTAGGCCTTATAAAAAGAAATTCACATCTGTCATCACTTTTATGTTGATTAATTAATTCCAGTTAATATTTTTTTTTATTTATTAAATGTATAGGCAGCCTAGCCAGCCCAATTTTGAATATAAACTCAATTTGATCACATTCACATTTTCTCCTGACACACAAATGGACTACAAATACATAACGTTACCAATTAGTTTACCCTGACCAGATGGAGGGGTGCAAAGGATGTATGCAGCTGCTCTTATTAGTACCCTACAGTTGATCAAACCGAAACACAGTCTCATTTTCATCCCATATTGCAGGTATTCCCAAACTGGGATACGCCAAATAAAAATATTATTCACATTATGCATTTAAAAAAAATACAAAAAGAATCAACAGTACATTTATAGGGCCTCCCGGGTGGCGCAGTGGTCTAGGGCTGTGCCACCAGAGACTCTGGGTTCGCGCCCAGGCTCTGTCGTAGCCGGCCATGACCGGGAGGTCCATGGGGCGATGCACAATTGGCCTAGCGTCGTCAGGGTTAGGGAGGGTTTGGCCGGTAGGTATATCCTTGTCTCATCACGCACCAGCGACTCCTGTGGCGGGCCAGGTGCAGTGCATGCTAACCAGGTCGCCAGGTGCACGGTGTTTCCTCCGACACATTGGTGCGGCTGGCTTCCGGGTTGGATGCGCGCTGTGTTAAGAAGCAGTGCTGCTTGGTTGGGTTGTGTTTCGGAGGATGCATGGCTTTCGACCTTAGTCTCTCCCGAGCCCGTACGGGAGTTGTAACAAGATAAGATAGTAACTACTAACAATTGGATACCATGAAATTGGGGAGAAAAGGGGGTAAAAAATGTTTTTAAACACACAAAAAAAACAGTACATTTACATTTTCCAACGGGGCTGTACATTTGGGTGAGTTTTTTCTCTCTCGCCTGAGTAAAGTTAAACCATCTAGTGTTCAGCGAAATAACAACACAATGTCAAATACAGGTAAGCCATTCAAATAATTAACATCCAATCACATTAACCGTTACTCTCTCACGGGAAACCTTCACTCTTGCACAGACATTTAGAAACGGAACATGACAATTTGAAAAATAAGCCACAGGAGTTTTTTGAGCGAGAATAGAGACAACGTTCGAGTAGTAAGACGTATAAAAGCAACAGATACCATTAATAAGAAGGGGCTAGAAGCGTCTTACATGGTGCGCTACCGAGTGGCTAGGACAGGCAAGCCCCATATAATTGTGGAGGACTTAATATGGCTGGGACAATGCTGGGAGAAAAGGCCAAAACAACTATACAGACAATGTCTTCATCAAACAACACTGCTTCACGAAGCATCAGTGACATGGCAGGAGATGTTTTGAAACAATTACTGCTAAAGGGCAAAGTATTGACGTGTTTTTTTAAATTGAGAGACGAGCTTAAAGTTTTCTTTACTGACCATCATTTTCACATGTCTGACCGCTTGCATGATGATGAGTTTTTCACACGACTGGCCTATCTGGCCTATCTGGGTGATGTTTTTTCTCGCCTGAATGATCCGAATCTAGGATTACAGGGATTCTCCACAACTATATTCAATGTGCGGGACAATATTGAGGCTATGATTAAGAAGTTGGAACTCTTCTCTGTCTGCATTAACAAGGACAACACACAGGTCTTTCCATCATTGTATTATTATTTATGTGATATAGCGAAGCACCTGAGTGAACTGGGTGCGCAGATACGCAGCTACTTTCCCAAAATAGACGACACAAACAACTGGATTCGTTATCCCTTTCGTGCCCTGCCTCCAGTCCAATTACCAATATCTGAACAAGAGAGACTCATCAAAAATGTAACAAGTGGCTCTGTGAAAATTGAATTTAATCAGAAGCCACAGCCAGATTTCTGGATAGGGCTGCGCTCAGAGTTTCTTGCCTTGGCAAATCGTGCTGCCAAGACACTGATGCCCTTTGCAACCACGTACCTATGTGAAAGTGGATTCTCTGCCCTCACTAGCATGAAAACTAAATACAGGCACAGACTGAGTATGGAAAATTATTTAAGACTGAGACTCTCTCCAATACAACCCAACATTGCAGAGGTATGTGCATCCTTTCACGCACACCCTTCTCATTAATCTGTGGTGAGATATTCACACTTTTTGATTAACAAATGTTATATTTAAGATCGTTAAATAAAGAGCAATTATATTATATTATTCTTATTTGTGCCCTGGTTCTATAAGAGCTCTTTGTCACTTCCCACAAGCCAGGTTGTGACAATAAAAAGCACACTCATTCTCACAGTATGTTCAATAAATGGATCGTATAGTGTTTGTGTGGCAGGCTTACAATGATGGCAAAAAACGACATTTGAGAGTGTGCTGACCCTGGTGCTAGAGGGGGTATACCGGCTGGAGGTTGAACGTGTGAACAGGTACGGGACTATAAAACGTTTGGCAACCACTGCCATATAGTATGTCAGATTTCCAATGTTTAGGTGTAGCCAAGGCTGCTGCAAAATGTATGTCATGAGTTTTTCCTTGTGTCTATCCAGAGTGATTATGTGTTATCATCTTTGCTAAATAAATACCGGAAGAAAGTGGAAAGTCTACTTGAGCGCACAAGAAAAAAATGCGCTGCGTCAACCACTCTCTTTAATCTAACCTATGATGGACGATGCAATGGAAGCTATCAAATCATTTGGAATTGTTTTCGACATCCCAGAAAAGACAGTAGAAATGTCCATATGTTCAGCAAGTAAAGCATCGTAATGTGCAATTACCTCTGCAAGCTCCTTGTATTTGCCCTTGTTGGTGGCCATGCAAATGATTGCATGCCAAAACACAGCGGTGTTGATAAGCCGCTTGAGAACATGTTTCTTCTTACTTTCTCATTGTGTTCCGCAGTTTGAATACGCAGACCTTCTTCCTAATCGATGCAGCTTTTTCCAAGAAACTTGAATCTGATGTGGGCATTTATATGCTCCTTGCTTTTGTTTTGCCATTTGGCTGAACGATCAATGTTCTTCAGGTCAATGTACCCACCTTTCGCCCAAGGCGCTGACTTTCCAAAAAGCAGGCAAGGCCAGCAAATACAGGCAGCTTGATCAAAAGCTCACTGTTAACCAGCTATACTTATGATACCAGTTGGTTTTGAACGCCTTCACCATTTCATCCTTTTTCATGAAACTGATCTCAGGCAGAGGTCAACCCCTGCATTTAATTATTCAACAAAAAGTCCACAACATTTCTGACAGCGTTGCCATTCTACCATTCTTGCAGAGAAAACTGCACACACGCGCTGGTAGCTAGCTCAGCTACTTAAGTTAGTAAGGCAGATTAAAATAAATTGCACTATCAGGACACAGAAATAAAGTTCTAAAACCAAGAAAACTATTTGTAATATACCTCCTCCATCTCCTGTAATTTGGAAGAAAATTTGTTCAATTGAATAATATCCCCCAAATACTAAACTATCAGTCTTCACTCTTACTCTCTATCCAACAATGTCACCAAGCTTCTCAATACATAGAATCCCAATAATGTTCTGTGGCACAATCCCAATACAATACACCAGGTTCCTTCTCTGATCCTAATTCTATGATTGGATGGACAACATTTCAGTTTATACTGCAAAAGCTTTGATTGGTTGGAGGACGTCCTCCGGAAGTGGTCATAATTGCCATGTACATGTACGTCTATGGAAGGGTGTGAGGCCTACGAGCCTCCTAGGTTTTGTATTGAAGTCAATGTAACCAGAGGAGGACAGACCCTAGTTGTCCTCCAGCTACACCATGGTGCTACCCTAGACAGTGTTGTGGAAGTTACTGTAGACCATTGCAAAACAATGTATTTTAATAAATTATTTGGTGACATACGAATATATTTAGGACAGTGGCTTGCGAAAGTATTCACCCCCTTTGGCATATTTCTTATTTTGTGTCCTTACAACCTGGAATTAAAATAGATTTTGAGGGGGTTTGTTTAATTTGATTTACACAACATGCCTATCACTTTGAAAATGCAAACAAATATATATTGTGAAAGAAACAATAAATTAGACGAAAATACTGAAAACTTGAGTGTGCATAACTATTCACCCCCCCCCCCCCCCCCCCAAAGTCAATATCTTGTAGAGCCACCTTTTGCAGCAATTACAGCTGCAAGTCTCTTGGGGTATGTCTCCATAAGCTTGGCACATCTAGCTACTGGGATTTAGTTACTGCTCCAGCTCCTTCAAGTTGGATGGGTTCTGCTGGTGTACAGCAATCTTTAAGTCATACCACAGATTCTCAATTGGATTGAGGTCTGGGCTTTGACTAGGCCATTCCAAGACATTTAAATGTTTCCCCTTAAACCACTCAAGTGTTGTTTTAGCAGTATGTTTTGTCATTGTCCTGCTGGAAGGTTAACCTCCGCCCCAGTCTCAAATCTCTGGAAGACTGAAACAGGTTTCCCTCAAGAATATCCCCATATTTAGCACCATCCATCATTCCTTCAATTCTGACCAGTTTCCCAGTCCCTGCCGAAGAAAAAACATTCCCACAGCATGATGCTGCCACCACCATGCTTCACTGTGGGGATGGTGTTCCCGGGGTGATGAGAGGTGTTGGGTTTGCGCCAGACATAGCATTTTCCTTGATGGCCAAAAAGCACCATTTTAGTCTCATCTAACCAGAGTACCTTCTTCCATATTTTAGGGGAGTCACATGCCTTTTGGAGAACACCAAACATGTTTGCTTATTTTTTTCTTTAAGCAATGGCTTTTTTTCTGGTCACTCTTCCATCAAGTCCAGCTCTGTGGAGTATACGGCTTAAAGTGGTCCTATGGACAGATACTCCAATCTCTGAAGGAGCTTTGCAGCTTCAGAGACAAGGGGGACCACCAAGCTTTGCAGCTTCAGGGTTATCTTTGGTCTCTTTGTTGCCTCTCTGATTAATGCCCTCCTTGCCTGGTCCGTGAGTTTTGGAGTCTTGGCAGGTTTGTTGGGTTGCCATATTCTTTACATTTTTTTCATAATGGATTTAATGGTGCTGCTTGGGATGTTCAAAGTTTCTGATATGTTTTTATAACCCAACCCTGATCTGTACTTCTCCACAACTTGTTCCCTGACCTGTTTGGAGAGCTCCTTGGTCTTCAGGGTGCCACTTGCTTGGTGGTCCCCCTTGCTTAGTGGTGTTGCATACTCTGGGGCCTTTCAGAACAGGTATATATATATATATATACTGAGATCATGTGACAGATCGTTTGACACTTGTGTGCACACAAGTGGAATTATTTAACTAATTATGTGACTTCTGAAAGTAAGTGGAAGCACCAGATCTTATTTAGGGGCTTCATAGCAAAGGGGTGAACACATATGCACACATCACTTTTCCATTTTTTTATTTTTTTTATACGTTTTTTTCACTTCACTATTTTGTGTATGTCCATTACATGAAATCCAAATAAAAATATATTTAAATTACAGGTTGCAATGCAACAAAATAGAAAAAACGCGAAGGGGGGATGAATATTTTTGCAAGGCACTGTATGTATTTAATGTATTTTTATGTATTTAATGTTCCACAATTTTTTATTTTCACTGAAATTTCACTGAGAAGGATGGTCCTCCCCTTCCTCCTCCGAGGAGCCTCCACTGGTTCATAGAGGTTAGACAGTGTGACTACTCTCTCGGCTACAAAATCACACCATGTATGACGACCAATGGTTACATCCAATTAGTAGCTGGTCTGTTTTTTTTATGTTAGTTAAGAAAACTTAGAGTCCAAACCACCACGACCCACTTATCTTACATTTTCCACATGAGGTCACCCGTGTTAGTCCAGTGGGTAGTGGGGATGGGTGGATGCAGGACCGCAATGGACGAAGAAGGGGGAGAGGGAATGGCAATGTCACCCAATCAGGTGTAGACAGAATGACTTCATTACGACCAGGATTCCAGAGCAGACCCTGGAATTGCGTGTTGCTGGGAATGGGGGGTCAGTAGGGAGTGAGGGAGGGATGGAGGGATAGGCAGAAGAGGAATGAGATGTGAATCCCTGTTTTATCCTCTGTGTGATGGAGAGTTCCAAATCGACGTCTGCCTGCCTGACTGCCTGTCTGTCTCTGTAGTTTGATAGCCTTCCATTTACATTTACCAAAACCCAGACCAAAATGTACAAACCCAGTATAGAAGATGGAAACAGACTGAGTAGTGCTGTTTCAATAGGACAAAAGTAGAAATACAATAGTGGTCTGTGTTCAAAGACAACCACACACAGCCGTCTTTCTCAGCGCCCTCCGAGGACAGTGACGAACAGCAGAGGAGAGGAACACAGAGGCCGGTGAGCGTCAATGGACCAAGGTCATTTCAGATTGAGAATTTTGTCAAAATGTGATGACATCAGCGGCAGTCCGTAAAGCGTTATTGCACCTTGCTGCAGGTGCCGCTGTGAAACAGTCTGAAATTACAAAAATGCACAAGCTGCCAGAGCACTGCCAAGGATGATTGCCCCTGGAGTTTTTCCCTTTCCTCTCTCTCATCCTAGCTCTCTCTCTCTTCCTCCTACCTTCTTCCCGTCTCACCACCCCCCATCTCCTCTCTCTCTCTCTCTCTCTCTTACACACATGGATAACTGCCAGATGTGAAATGGAGGGACGGAGGGAGAAATAGCAGGGGGGATACAGATCTAGATTTAATGATATTAAACATGTTTCTTGAAGCTCAGTAAGAAGCCTATTATGATTGATACAAGGCCACTGACACTTTATCTACGCAGTAACAGAATCGTCTGTCACCCAACTGTATTGAATCATCAATATCCGCTCTCTCGCTGTGTTTTTTTCCCCCTACCGTTTACAGTGACTAATCATCTGTCTAGTTGCCGATGTCTCCGGGTGCTTGATCGGATAGTGTTTGTGAAAACCGACGCAGCCAATCCAACGCCGCTCCTGGGAAGATTGAGAGGGGCCCCATTATGTTCGCTAGCTGCCTGTAGCGATATCACCGGCTCTTCGTCTCTCTACATAATACAATGCCAGTAAATAAGTCACGGTGTGTCCAGCTCCGTTTATCGATCGACACCGCGCCGCTTCCACTCTTTTATTTTGAGGGCTTCTGGTGAGTTGTTCTCCACAGGATGAAATGCTGTTTTATATTTTGGGTGCCTGTCAAGACACTCCAGTGGCAGATCAAGAGATGCAGACAAAGAGAGGCTGGTGTACAGTAGACTCTTCTAGGCTGAGCTGCATGCTCTCTGAGGATACAGTGTAGGCTACAGTAGCATAGTACTTTATATTATTTGGTTGAACATTTAATTGGCAAAAATATGTGTAGCGGCCCGAGGGAAAAACCTTCACATCGTCAGATTTGGACTTGTTAACTGAGATATCTTTATCAGAACCTGAGTTATGAGATTTTAAAGTTGACTGCTGCCAAAAAGTTAAAACCGACAAAAGAGCTGTAACGATTGTCGTCGGGAGAAGGAGAGGAGGACCAAAGTGCAGCGTGGTACGTGTTCATGATGCCTTTACTAAACTGAACACTGAATACAAACGAACAACAGAATAAAGGAAAACCGAAACAGTCCCGTATGGTGCAAACACTGAAATGGAAAATAATCACCCACACCTCAAAATGGGAAAACAGGCTACCTAAGTATGGTTCTCAATCAGAGACAACGATAGACAGCTGCCTCTGATTGAGAACCATACCAGGCCAAACACATAGAAAAAGAAAACCTAGACCTACAACATAGAATACCCACCCACATCACACCCTGACCAAAGTAAAAATAGAAACATACAAAGCTATCTACGGTCAGGGCTTGACAACAGCATTCAAATATTTTTTCTGATGAGAGATGAGAGAAAAACACCAACACTCAACCTGTTTCAAAAGAGATTGTCACTATATTCATTATTTTGAAAGTAGAAACTG
Organism: Oncorhynchus mykiss; assembly: GCF_057628025.1. Lineage (NCBI taxonomy): Eukaryota > Metazoa > Chordata > Actinopteri > Salmoniformes > Salmonidae > Oncorhynchus > Oncorhynchus mykiss. Next base: position 28,291,204 of record NC_143039.1, read on the forward strand.
CTGGTATTGTTTGCATGAAATAATTATTACTAGAACACATTATTATACTGTACAATAATAGATACATATATTTGAATTGGAGCCAAAATAATGTACATTTTAGTCTGATTATGAATCGTCAACAACAAATCCTTAAAAATAAAAAGATCTTATATAAAGATCTGTTTGATTTGACTATTTACAACACTGGATGGTATGAAAGATGGCAACAATTATGATAATCATTTAAATTCAGCTGGCAGGAACGGGTACTAGAACGAGTTGCCAACGTCTCCATGGCCAGGAGGGACAATCTCATTTGCTGAGAGATGAGATTAAATTAGTTTGTCACACAGGCAAAGTAAAAAAAATAATACAATACTCACAACACTACAAGACAATCATCCACAATATAAATAAATATAACTGTAGAGAAGTAAGTAAAATAGTACAGCACTAGTGTGCAAAAGCCAATAAAGTGACTGTGTAGTGTCGTGTGTTGACTGCGACCTGGTATTGTTGAAGGCCGGGTGGCAGTGGGCAAGAAGGATTTAAATCATATTGATAATAATCACTCATATTGAGAGTCATGGTTATTATATCTCTCTCTCTCTGACAAACATACACAAAGAGATCCCTAAGACACACAAACACAAACTACTAGGTCATCATTCTTAACTTAGCTGAGTGCTCCATGGTGACGACCACGTTGGATCCAGCTCTGGCCACCATCTTCAGCATCTTGCCCAGAGGGGGAAAAAACATGTTTCATTACCTTATCAGTCTTGTTTATTTTGGTCCACATTAAATACACACACATACTGTACACACGCACAAAGAAGGGTCTCTCTTCCTCTTCAAACTACTCTCTTATCTCTGTCTCCCTATCTCTCAATTAATTAACACAAAGCTACCTAACTTGTTCTGTGGGATACAGGGATGAAGAATACCATGGCTGGTGAAATAGTCTGTGAACATATAGGCTAACGTTAGCTATATCAGCTTGTCTTCAAACTTGTCTTCAATTGTCACTCCAACAACACTGGCTATAGCCTACCTTGAACAATACAAAGAAGATGGAAGTAGTGAAATCCTAGTATGTTAACTGGTAAAAGTTGATTGTGACGTTATTAAGAAAAGGGGTTGGAACCGGTTCAGGGAACAGTTTCAGAAAAACAGAAAATTATGTTATTTTTTAAGGAACAGAAACAGAACATTGAGAGAAAGTGATCCATACTGTTCCGGAACAGAACCATTATATTACAAGCATGGGAACCGGTTAACTTCTTATGGGCAGGTGGGACGGTAGCGTCCTACCTGGCCAACAACCGGTGAAATTGCAGGGCGCGAAATTCGAACTACAGTATTATAAATATTTAACTTTCATAAAATCCCAAGTGTAATAAATCAAAATAAGGCTTAATTTCTTGTTAATCCAGCCACAATGTGTCAGATTTCAAAAAGGCTCTACGGCGAAAGCACACCATGCGATTATCTGAGGACTGCATACAAACACATGAAAAACATATTTCAACCAGGCAGGTGTGACACGAAAGTCAGAAATAGCGATATAAAAAATGCCTTACCTTTGATGATCTTCTTCTGTTGGCACTCCAAAAGGTCCTAGTTACATCACAAATGGTCCTTTTGTTTGATAATGTCCTTCTTTATATCCATAAAAACTCAGTTTAGCTCGTGTGTTTAAGTCAATAATACACCCAGTTTCCCCCCATCAAAATGCATACAAAATGAATCCCAAACGTTACTAATAAACTTTTCCAATCCAGTCAAACAACGTTTAGAATCAAACCTTAGGTACCCTAATACGTAAATAAATGACACAATTTAAGACGGAGAATCGTTATTGTCTTTTCCCGGAGAAAAATACCAATAAATGCGCTCTCTTCCATGCGATTGGAAACACTAGAGCCAAAATGGGAGCCACCTAGAAAAACTACAATTTCTGGCAAATTTTTCCAAAACCCAGCCTGAAACTCTTTCTAAAGACTGTTGACATCTTAGTGGAAGCCCTAGGAACTGCAATCTGGGAGGACCTGGCCTTATAATATAAGTGATAGCCATTGAAAATAGTGGTAGGCTGAATTTCTTTTGGGTTTCGCCTGCCATATCAGTTCTGTTATACTCACATACATAATTTTAACAGTTTTAGAAACTGTAGAGTGTTTTCTATCCAATGTGTTTTCTATACCAATTTTCTAAACGAATTACATGCATATCCTAGCTTCTGGGCCTGAGAAACAGGCAGTTTACTTTGGGCACGCTTTTCATCCGGACGTCAAAATATTGCCCCCTACCCAAGAGAGGTTAATAACATTATTTTACATTCCAGGCACAACAAGACGCAACAAAGCGCATATGCAAAGCCCTATTTCTGCCACTCAGAAACATATTCCAGTGTCTGCCTCCAAGCTGAAAATCTTTGCATATCGCCTGTCTGTGTTTTGGCGACCTGCCCCTCCCCAGTGGTGTAAAGTATGTAAGTATAAATACTTTAAAGTACTACTTTGGAATCAGTACTTTACTTTTTACTTTTACTTCACTACATTCCTTAAGAAAATATTGTACTTTTTACTCCACACATTTTCCTTGACACCCAAAAGTACTCATGACATTTTGAATGGTTAGCAAGAAAGGAAAACAATCAAATTCACACACTTATCAATCGAACATCCCTGGTCATCCCTACAGCCTCTGATCTGGCGGACTCACTACCCACGTGCTTCATTTATAAATTATGTCTGAATGTTGGAGTGTGCCTGTGGTGAAAATGGTGCCATCTGATTTGCTTAAAACCTGTTAAGGATATGGCAGACATATGCCCCCTTTGGAGAGATTGGGTACCCCTAGTAAACTGAAAAAAAAATCTGTCAAAAATTGCTAATATATGCAAATGAAATTATTGGATAGAAAACACTCTAAAGATTCTAAAACCGTTGGAATTATGTCTGTAAGTATAGCAGAACTCACAGGGCAGGCATTCTTCCAAACTAGTTTTTGTGGCCATGAAAGTTGGAGCAACTTTGACGTCATCGCCCCCACCCTTCCCAACCAGTTATGATTCTGGGGAATCTCTTCCGCTAGATGTCCTCTTTCAGTAGAGCTTTGAATCGTTCAAATCCCGCGAGAATTGACCCTATGGGAGTGAAATTAGTGCGTGCCACGAGAAAATAGGCTGTGCGTAGGGGCGCGAATTGGTCCCAGCCATTCCTTTGTTCCAGCACTCAAGAGAAGGGCAGACGATGGCCGATTGAATTGAAGTTTGTTTTGTGTGTCTAAAACATCATAAAGCTTGCTTCTGCACTTAGTTTGACCTGTTTAGTCGACATATAATATGTCATTTTGAAGTTTTGATGCGCAACTTTTCCGGACCAGAGGACGTTTTGGGTGCATTTCAGCTGATGTTATTAGCAGTAGCTAATACAAAGACGCAAGACTTGAAACCAAACGATGTATTGGGTAAGTATGAAGCCTTCCAGAACATTCTGAACGAAGACCATCGAAGGTAAGGGAATATTTATGCTTAAATCTGTGTTTCTGTTGACTCCAACATTACGTAGAAATGTAGCTTGGAACTGAGCGCCGTCTCAGCATATTGAATAGTGTGCGATTTCTGTAACGTTAAAAATAAATCTAACAAAGCGGTTGCATAAAGAAGCAGTGTATCTTTCTAACTATATGTAGAACATGTATATTTAGTCAACGTTTATGATGTCTATTTACGTTATCTTGCCGCGCTACCTAGATTTCCTGCGGGCATTTTTGAGGAATTTCTGAACGTGAACTCACTGTAAATGGACATTTATGGATATAAATGGCATATTATTGAAAAAAAAAATGTACTGTGTAACATGTCATATTACTGTCATCTGATGAAGATTTTCAAAAGGTTAGTGAACGATTTATTTTTTAATCCTGCGTTTGTTGATTGCATGTTTTGGCTATTCAAATGAGCTGTGTCTGGTGGTGGTTTGACATATATATGTGCTATGTTTTCGCCGTAAAACATTTTAGAAATCTGACTTGCTGGCTAGATGAACAAGGTGTTTATCTTTCATTTGAGCTATTGGACTTGTTAATGTGTGGAGGTTAAATATTTTTAAGAATATTTTTGCGTTCCATGCGCCACCGTTTCAGCTGAACGTGGGAGGGTTGATTCCCAATTGGGAACCAATATCGTAGACAGGTTAATATAAGGAATTTGAAATTAATTATACTTTTACTTTTGATACTTAAGCATATTTTAACCTGTTTGGGATAGGGGGCAGCATTTTCACGTTTGGATGAAAAGCGTGCCCAGAGTAAACTTCCTGCTACTCAGGCTCAGAAGCTAATATATAAATATTAGTAGTAGTAGTATTGGATAGAAAACACTCTGAAGTTTCTAAAACAGTTTGAATGATGTCTGTGAGTATAACAGAACTCATATGGCAGGCGAAAACCTGAGAAATATCCAACCAGGAAGTGGGAAATCTGAGGTTTGTAGTTTTTCAACTCATTGTCTATCAAATATACAGTGTCTATGGGGTCATATTTCACGTCCTAAGGCTTCCACTAGATGTAAACAGGCTTTAGAACGTTGTTTGAGGCTTCTACTGTGAAGTGGGGCGATTGAGAGCTGATTCAACCAGAGGTCTAGCAGAGTGGCATGAGCTGATCACGCGTGCACACGTGAGAGCGACCTGCGTTCCATTGAATTTCTAAAGACAAAGGAATTCTCTGGTTGGAACGTTATTGAAGATTTATGTTAAAAACATCCTAAAGATTGATTCTATACATCGTTTGAAATGTTTCTACGAACTGTAATTTAACTTTTTGAACTTTTCGTCTGAACTTTCGCCTGGACTTGCCCACGCCTCGTGAGTTTGGATTTGTTTACTAAACGCACTAACAAAAGGAGGTATTTGGACATAAATGATGGACTTTATCGAACAAAACAAACATATATTGTGGAACTGGGATACCTGGGAGTGAATTCTGATGAAGATCATCAAAGGTAAGCAAATATTTATAATGCTATTTCTGACTTTTACTGACTCCACAACATGGCGGGTATCTGCATGGCTTGTTTTTGTGTCTGAGCGCCGTACTCAGATTATTGCATGGTTTGCTTTATCTGTGAAGCTTTTTTTAAATCTGACACAGCAGTTGCATTAACTCTTGAAACTAGCAATCCCGGATCCGGGATCGTAATCATAGCCTCAAACTAATTAGCATAACGCAGGGGACAATACCCCTAGAAACTTTTCCTATTCATGAAAATCGCAAATGAAATATATTCAAACACAAGCTTAGCCTTTTGTTAACAACACTGTCATCTCAGATTTTCAAAATATGCGTTACAGCCAACGCTAGACAAGCATTTGTGTAAGTTTATCATGGCATAATGCTATGCTAGGCTCTGCTGGCAGCAGGCAACATTTTCACAAAAATAAGAAAAGCAACCAAATTAAATAATTTACCTTTGAAGAACTTCGGATGCTTTCACTCAGGAGACTCCCAGTTAGATAGCAAATGTTCATTTTTTCCAAAAAATATGATTTTTGTAGGCGAAATGGCTCCCGTTTGTTCATCATGCTTGGCTGAGAAATCGATCGGAAAATGCTACCACTACAACGCCAAACTTTTTTCAAAATTAGCTACATAATATCGACAGAAACACGGCAAACGTTGTTTAGGATCCATCCTCAAGGTGTTTTTAACATATATATTCGATAATATATCCGTCGAGGCAATTGGTTTCTCATAAGAAGCGATTGGAAAAATGGCTACCTCAGTATTTTACGCAAGATTTTCTGCAGGAGACACCATATGACCACTTGCTAAATATGCTCCCTTACGGCTATTCTTCAATGGAAATGCGTAAAAAGTCGTCACAATGCTGTAGACACCTTGGGGAATACGTGGAAAACATAAGCTCATTCATAGCTCATTCACAGCCAGTCATTGGCATGAGGCGGTTTCAAAAAATGCGGCACTTCCTGGTTGGATTTTTATCTGGGTTTCGCCTGTAACATCAGTTCTGTGGCACTCACAGACAATATCTTTGCAGTTTTGGAAACGTCAGAGTGTTTTCTTTCCAAAGCTGTCAATTATATGCATAGTCAAGCATCTTTTCGTGACAAAATATCTTGTTTATTAAAACGGGAACGTTTTTCATCCCAAAAATGTAATAGCGCCCCCTAATGCTTAAGTATAGAAGTATATCATCCCAAAATTTTAATAGCGCCCCCTAATGCTTAAGTATAGAAGTATATCTATTATTCTGTGCATAATACTTGTATCATTTATCAAAGTTTATTATGAGTATTTCTGTAAATTGATGTGGCTCTCTGAAAATTCGCCGGATGTTTTCGAGGCACAACATTACTGACCATAAAGCGCCAATGTAAACAAAAAATGTTGGATATAAATATGAACTTTATCGAACAAAACACACATCTATTGTGTAACATGAAGTCCTATGAGTGCCATCTGATGAAGATCATCAAAGGTTAGTGATTAATTATATCTCTATTTCTGCTTTTTGTGACTCCTCTCTTTGGCTGGAAAATGGCTGTATGTGTTTTTGTGACTAGGCTCTGACCTAACATAATCATATGGTGTGCTTTCGCTGTAAAGCCTTTTTGAAATCGGACACAATGGGTAGATTAACAAGAAATTAAGCTTTAATTTGGTGTATTGCACTTGTGAATGTATGAAAGTTACATATTTCTAAAAAATACTTTTGAATTTCGCTCTCTGCCTTTTCAGCGGAACGCCTAGCCGTAAGAAGTTTTAAGCCAAATACTTTTATACTTTTTCTCAAGTAGAATTTTACTGGTTGACTTTTACTTGAGTCATTTTCTATTAAGGTATCTTTACTTTTACTCAAGTTACTGTACTGACAATACAATCGTGATTCAAAAGATAGGGAGAGAGATTTTTAATTAGCTAGAGAAGAAATTGATACAATTTTTAAATGTATTTATTAACTACAAAAACGTGAGACGTATTTTTAATTCTGGTGCAGCTCTGCACACACAAGATTGTGGGCTAGCTAGCTCAAAGGACATTAAAAGTTCCTCTATAGAAGCTTCTCCTCCTAGATATAATCATCCTAGGTATAATTCTGTGGACCTAATTCATATAATGCATGTCATAACAAGATCCCTAGCGCTTCAAGCTTCCTCCGCATCTTGTGCCATAGGTTACACTTGTATGTTCATCACGCATGTAAACAACTAGCTTGCCTGCTCTATCCACGCTGATTGGTGAAGTAATTTAATGAATAAATATAAAAAACTGTTGAATTCACAGGTTAAAAAGGGACAGAAAGGAACGATATAAACCTATACTTTTTGTTGGGTTCTAACCAGTTGAGAACTTTATTTTGCTGGTCGGAACAGTGGAATATATATATTTTCTTTAAACAGAACAAAAGGATTGGAAAATGATTTAGGTTCCAACCCTTGCTATTAGTGCTTGGCCTTAAAATACCTTGCTTGCTCCTCGAAAACAATCCTCGATTACCGGTAATTCAGAGCATAGCTTTGCTCAAAGTAATGACGACTAACTAGCTAAATCATACAACAAGCAACATGGCTATTTATCTGAGAAGTCAGCTGTCAGCTTCAACAATGATTGATGACTAACTAGAAAACGGGAAGACAGCATAAGTGTGCATGCACCCTTTCTCGCCTGTGCACTCATTCACTGCCCCTCGAAGATTAAAAGTAGTGGACTGGTGTAACTGTATTGGTAGACAAATCATCTACACTTAGCCAATGCTTGTACATCTTTGAGGGGAGTGAAGGTGAGTGGACAGGGCTAGGCGGACTTACAAGAAATGCGATGCGGCTCAAAATGACATAGCTAACCAATGACAGCAAGATGTCTCTCGCTTCCAACAAGATAGGATAGGATATCAATTTCTTTGCGTTCTAAAATCAAAATAATTCTGAACTGCTGAAATGACTGCAATACTGTTCATGTATTTTGATCACTTTTCATGTCATTTTGGCCAGATAATAGGCCTACCCACTGATCAAACAGCAAGTGGACCTCTTTTATGAACATTACTCGTTAGCTCTAGCGTACGGCTACTTGTAGACAAAATCTAAATCTGACCCACTTGTATTCATAACTACATTGTTGATTGCAAATGATAACTTTCTACTACTGCATTACTAACTAGCTAGCTAGTTATTATGTGTCTAAACCAGCATGATTTCATTTATTTGTAGCATTTTATGTTAAATGGGCCAAGTCGGCTGCGACTCTCTCAGGTCAGGGAGGTTTGAGCTAACGTTTTCAAATTGGGCATGATAGCTAAATAAAAGAAAAACACGGACATTAACCATTTTTCCTTGGGTAATCATGGAATATTTTTTAGTTTGGAGTATCGAAAACAACCACAAAAACAGATTTCAGTTGCATTTTGGCTTTTTCCCAACAATGAGTCGGCATGCCCTCCGGTGGATTCTAGTAGGCTGCCTCACATACTGTATGATTAAGGCATTATTATATGGAAACACCTGATAAGATTGTATGTTATGATATTCCTACAGGATATGTTGTTCTTCTATTCTTTTGAGCGTTATTAATATAGTCCGAGTCGATATTCACGTAATAATAAGGATTTCCCCTCGTCTACGCCCACAAATTGGGGAAAACAAGCATTCTTCCCCAGTGTAGAGGCAACATCGCAGTCGATTTTTTTTTGTTATACAGAAAATAACAAAACATGGCAAAAAGCTGCTGTGTTGTTCAATGTACTGTACATGTAACTAGGTCGCAATGCCCCCACATACGGTTCGCAATGCCCCCACATACGGAAATAGACTTTGCGAGAAGAGCCCTGTGGCTTCAGGCCTACGCTAGGCTACACATTGCAATGTGTGTGTAAAACATTTAATCACAAGTAAGAGATTTAACTTGTTTACTAGAGTTTGTTTGTACTGTAACTCCACTCACTACTGGAAGCTTTATAGTCCGTTTGTTTGTGTTGGTTTTGGATAGGTTAATGTTCTGGTCGATAGCTAGCTAACACTGCTAGCACCGTCATGAAAAGGAGAATGAGGGAAGCCCTACAATATTACATTTTTCTAAGTAGGGAGAATGACCGGGAGCAGGCAATGTTGAAAAGTAATTTTTAGACATGTTGTACCTTTCTTAAATGTAGTTTCGTAATTGACTAAAATAAGCAGACAAGCAAATTGTGTTTGAAAAATGTAACGTTTTTGTTGTGAGCCAATGGGGTAACCTAGGTAACCACAGGTTGTTTTCCCCACAGACGTTTTCCCTAACCCTAACCCTTTTCCCCTATTCTATCTAAAAGCGACTGGGACTATTAATGTAGAATTGATTCTATCTTACCTACTAGAACTAACACTTATGCACCACACAAACGTACTGTACATATCTAGGTACAAATTCTATCACTATGTAAGCATTTCTATCACTTAATCAAACCATGGCTAAACCCTTCATTCTCAATGTGTCAGTGAAAGGGTGAACCCAGGTAAACCCTTGGCGGAGGATACGGCATGACTAGCAACCAGCACTAATAAGATACGTCTTCCCTTGAAAGACTCCCAGAAAAGCCCTCAATCCATTCCGAGCACATTCAAAGGCATGGGGACCCTACGCCTCTCTCTCTCTCTGTCTTCTATCTTTCACCTCTCCCCCTCTCTGAGGCCTCTTCATTATCATTCTCAGGTTATTCCCAGCTCAGTGAATCTGGAACGCTCGTGAATTAAGGGAGAATTAAGAAGCCTTCGCAGAGCGAAGCCTCTCCAAATCTCAACCCAGATGAAAGGTGTACAGAGACAAGGCTCTATGTGTCAAGTGTGTGTGTCTCTGTGTGTGTGTGTCTGTGTTGAGTCCATGTGCATGTGTCCATGTCTTCTCCGGGCCCGGAGTCAAGCCGGGCTCCCTGCAGGCCGCGACTGCTGCAACCGTGGAAACGGGGCCACTCGATGTAGCACATTGCTTTCCGACCGCAGGTGTGGCCACGTGGGAAACAGTTTTCCAGGGGACCGTGAGGCACGAATCCCCCCCCCCCTTTCCTTTCCCTACCCTTCCCTACATCCCTCACTGACGATTAATTACAGTGTTGCCGCAGTAACACCAAGCCACCAGTGATCCGGGGTTAAGCAGCTCTCTCATCTCTCCCCCACTCCTCTCTCATCTCTCCCCCACTCCTATGTCATATCTCCCCCAATCAAAGAGCATAGAGAGAGAGAGCCCGAGAGAGAGAGAGAGAGAGAGAGAGAGAGAGAGAGAGAGAGAGAGAGAGAGAGAGAGAAAGAGAGAGAGGGGGAGAATGATAGAATGGGAACAGAGTAGAAGAGCCTCTGCTGTGGCATTTAAGCTGTGGCATTTGATTTGGAATCCTCAGGTAGGGTGAATCTTCTCTCTCTCTCAACCTCCCTCTCACTCCCATCACTGTCTTTGTCAGTGACTTTCACCACCACTCTAATCAGAATGAGTTTCGGAGTGACTTGTTTGGGAGAAGTGGATGCCAAAAGTCTTGGGTGGAGTCAAGATTGAGGGACGTTCTCATTGGAAGTGAACAGGTACTGGTCTAGCACTGTGGCCAGTTGGACTTTACAGCAGGTTGAAAAATACATGCTGTATTATCTCTCTCTCTCTCTGTCTCTCTCTCTCTCTCTCTGTCTCTCTCTCTCTCTCTCTCTCTCTCTCTCTTTCTCTCTGTCCCTCCCTCTGTCTCTCTCTCTCTCTCTCTCTCTCTCTGTCCCTCTCTCTGTCTCTCTCTCTGTCTCTCTCTCTGTCTCTGTCTCTGTCTCTGTCTCCACCCACTCACCCACCCACCCCAGTGGCCAGTTGGACTTTACAGCAGGTTGAAAAATACATGCTGCATTATCTCTCTCTGTCTCTCTCTCTCTCTCTCTCTCTCTCTCTCTCTCTCTCCCTCTCCCTCTCTCCCTCTCCACCCGCCCACCCACCCACCCACCCACCCCAGTGGCCAGTGTCAACATACAGAGTGAGAGGTAGGAGAGGGAGGTCATTGTCAGTTCTGCATCTGTCCATCAGTGGGGGAGAAGAGGAGGCGGGGGAGAGGGGGGAATGGAGGGGTGGGGGTTGACGTCCAGAGCTGTACCAGTCTGTCCCCTGCCCACGCTGGGCTGTCACATCCCGCTCCCCCCCCCCCCCCCCCCTTCTCTGGAGCCATCTCCACTCACACCAGACCAGCCTTCACTCTGTTTCTTTTGTTTTTTAACCCTACTGTCTTTCTTCCATCCTTCCATCCAGATAACCCCAGTGATCCGTTTCCCATTTCTGCTAGAATTATTCTC